>NC_056741.1:61176962-61254462 GCF_019279795.1 Protopterus annectens | reverse complement strand
AAAAAAGGCCTCAAAAAGTATTTTAAAGAGCACTGGCTATGTCCCTGTACTAACCCTGATTAATCACTACTTACACCTACTCTCTACCCTTCTATATGCCTCCCCCATACTCTCCAATTTGAGCAAAACTGAATTTAGTAATCTCTCTAACTGTTACAACCATATTGCTAGATTTGCCATAAGCTTAACATATAGAACACATCATTGTCAAAACCTGTTTTCTCAGGTGGCTAGAACTGCCTAGCCTACTTCTGTTCAATCAGCTTATCATAGCACACAAAATTCTGTACCACCCTGAAAATACTCCGGCAAAAACTCCCTGTTTGCCAATATCATTGGTAGAACTCACTTCCATTGAACCTTACCCTCGAACCTTCTTTTCAAAAAAGGCCTCAAACAGTATTTTAAAGAGCACTGGCTTTGTCCCTGTACTAACCCTGATTAATCTCTACTTATTCAATGCCTTATTTAAATTAATATTGTACGCATCTCTTGCTCATTATAGCTTGCTACAAGCTGTTGTTTTTGTATACTATTACACACTGTCTATATTGTGAATACCTTCTAGAGGGCTTTGTAAATATGTTTGACCCATATCTATTATGTTCTATCGGTGTTATCTGGAGCCTTTCTTCCCGAGCCTCCACTGAAAATGGACATATATCCATTCGGACTATCCCAGTCAACAAATGTAAATATTCATCATTTCTGAATATCTAACACTGAATTAATGCTTTATTTGAGATGTTTTTTACTGTTGTGATTGTGAGCTAATTTATCACATTTGCACTGTTTTAAAACAATTTACCGATGTTATGAATTTTACTATGTTCTTACTCTTAACCCGAGTATCATAGTCTGGATACAAGGTTTGCTGCATCCAGAGCTGTTTGTTTTTGCCTTCGGTATTTCTGGCAGCCATCTTGTTTTTGCCTTCTGTGTTTCTGGCAGCCATCTTGTGCTTGCCTTCTGTGTTTTTGGCAGCCATCTTGTGTTGATAAGGGCCTATCTCCTCTGCTAGTGAGAGTAGCAGAGCTGCCTGGACCTTGTCTGGCACAAGCTGGTAAAGAAAGCAGGAACTAGCAGGATTGGCTAGATTTCTGTATTACTAGAATCATCTATTTTGTTGTGGTATTTAAACCCCTTGTTTGAGCTAGTTTGGGCTTGTTTGCACATCACACACTGCAGCTGCACTATTTTTAACCAATTTAGAAGTTTCCAGCTACAAATTTTCCCTTAGTAGCACTTGTATGATCACTTAGTAGTACTCATCTTAGACCTTCTACCCTTTACTCTCTTAGCTCTCTCTCTGGCCTCTCTCCCTCAGTTTCTGACAAATATGGATGGACAATTTCCTATAGTTTCTCCTGCCAGTTTGGTTGATATGGGCAACCTGAGGCAGTGTAGCAACTGCCTTATATACACAGACAACTCTATACTACTACCACCTAGGAACACAATTTGTGAGAGATGCAATTACATTAAGTACCTGAAGCCTATGCTCTCTCCTTCACAGCCCAGTATATCTGGCACTGAAAAGGTTGTCAACACAAACACCACTCCTCAAACACCATCCACACCTACCCAACACACACCCACATTATTTATTTATTTATTTATTTATTATTTTCAGTTTGATTACCGGGGAAGTCCACTGGGCCAAGAAGTACCCATTTTCAGTGGAGGCCCGGGGAGAAAAGCTCCGTGAACAGTATAATACAATATAGATTACAAAATGCAAATAAAGGTTGCAAAGTGAAATACCATACAGTATAGGTTGCAAAATAGAAAATAAAGGTTACAAAGTGAAATACAAGAGTAGGGTTCATACATTCGAGAGTTGCAGAGTGTAATATACATTATGAGACAGTTTAACAACTTGACGACAGAGTGTTTTGTTTTTTTTTGTTTTTTTGATGAAACAATATTTACATGCTTGGAGTCAATTAAAGTCTGCTAGTTCTGGATCTTTTGAGAAATAAGAATAAGTATGAGAGTATAGTGGAGTGGGGGTAAGGAGAGCTTAGTGGGGAGTCCCTAGAATTTAAGTGGGGTGAAAGCAGGAGCATTTCCATTTGGAAGATAGGTGAAGAAAAAGTTGAGTTTTGAAGGATTCAGTGTTGGGTATAGTCCTAAGTGAAGGAGGCAGAGAGTTCCATTTTAAAAGTTGAGTTTTGAAGGATTCAGTGTTGGGTATAGTCCTAAGTGAAGGAGGCAGAGAGTTCCATTTTTAAAAGTTGAGTTTTGAAGGATTCAGTGTTGGGCATAGTCCTTAGTGAAGGAGGCAGAGAGTTCCATTTTTAAAAGTTGAGTTTTGAAGGATTCAGTGTTGGGTATAGTCCTAAGTGAAGGAGGCAGAGAGTTCCATTTTTAAACATTGAGTTTTGAAGGATTCAGTGTTGGGTATAGTCCTAAGTGAAGGAGGCAGAGAGTTCCATTTTTAAAAGTTGAGTTTTGAAGGATTCAGTGTTGGGTATAGTCCTAAGTGAAGGAGGCAGAGAATTCCATTTTTAAACGTTGAGTTTTGAAGGATTCAGTGTTGGGTATAGTCCTAAGTGAAGGAGGCAGAGAGTTCCATTTTTAAACATTGAGTTTTGAAGGATTCAGTGTTGGGTATAGTCCTAAGTGAAGGAGGCAGGGAGTTCCATTTTTTACCTAGAGAAAAGGAGAGTAAAAGCTGGCCAGCAGGTTGTTTGGGTTTAGGAATGGAGATTAGGTTTTGGTGTTCAGATCTCAGTGATCTGTTAGGGATGTATGGAGGAAGGATGTCCTTTAAGGCTGGGCATTTATCAGGGGAGAATATTAGTTTGTGAGCAGTGGTTAGTTGTAGATAGTCTAGGTGGTTAGGGAGTTTTGACCAGTTCAGAGAGTGAAGGCTGATCCAGTGGTGAGTTGATGTTTTGGATTTGGTGGAAAATTTAAAGATCTTATTATAGCAAGCTTCAAGCTTAGAGGTGTTGGTAACAGACAAATTGGTTAGAAGAGGGGTTCCATACAGAAGGGAAGGTAGGAGATTGCCAGGGTATGCCTAGTGGAGATGGAAAGAAAGTGATTGTTCCTATATAGCATACCTAGCTTTCGGTGGGTTTTCCTAATGTTTTGTTGTATGTGAAGATCAAATTTGAGGTGTTCATCTATGGTAATGCCAAGGAGTTTTGCAGAGGGGACCACTTCAATGGCAGTGTTAGTTTGGCTTAGGACATTGAAAGTTTTTTTGTCCAAAGAGGAAACCTTGGCAGGGAGAAAAATTAGTATTTTGGATTTATTGGAGTTGAAAGAAAGGTGGTTTTGGTGCATCCAGTTCTCTGTAGTGGTAAAGGCTAATTGGGTTTTGGTCAGTAGTTCAGGAAAGTTTGGGGCAGAGCAGACCAAGGTAGAGTCATCAGCGTATTGGATGACTGTGGTGTCAGGGATGAAGGTGTGAAGGTTATTTATAAAGATGTTGAAAAGCATGGGTCCAAGGATGGACCCCTGAGGAATGCCAGTAGGTGTAGGCAAGAAGGAAGAGAAGGAGTTCTTCCATTTGACTGCTTGAGATCTATCAGACAGGTAACTGGAGAACCAGGAAAGAGTATTTGGGGAGAGATTGAGATTAGCCAGATGATGAAGAAGGTGAGTGTGGGAGATGGTGTCAAAGGCTTTTGAAAGATCTAGCAGTACTGTGGATACAATGAGTCCAGAGTCTCATGCTTGAGTGACAGTTTCTAGGAAGGATAGTAGGGCAGTTATGGTACTATGGCCAGGATGGAAGCCATGCTGGGTGGGTGTTAGGAGGTGATTTTGAATTAGATAAGTTAATTTTAGAATTTTAGATATTGGAGAGAGTAGGGCGATGGGGTGGAAGTTAGAAATAGTGGTGTTTTTGCCTCCTTTGTGAAGAGGTAGGATGTAGGCTGAACGCCAGAGTTTTGGTATGTATGACTCATTTAAGGATCTATTAATCAGAATACTAACTGGGAGAGCGATACCTTCAGCTGCATGTTTGAGGAAGGAAGAGGGAATGTTGTCAGGGGCATTAGAGCATGGCTTTAGCTTGGATAGAAGCGTTTTTATAAAAGTGGTGGAAACAGGTTTAAGATGGAAATTGAGGGGATTGTTGTTTGGGTTGTTGGGTGAAGTGAAAAGGGAGTTAGGTGGGTTGTTATTAGGGAATGTTTTGGTTAGCTTAGCTATGGATTCAGTAAAGAAGGTATTGAAGTAGGAGCTCAGTTCACTGTCGGATAGATTAGGGTCAGGGCAAGGGTTGTTTTGATCCGGGATGAAGTAGGGAGTTGACTGATTTCCAGAATTGTTTTTGGTTTTTATTGTTATTGGACTGGAGTTTATTATAGTAGTTTTTTTTGTCCTTGGTAATAAGTTTTTTTACTTGGTTGTGGAGTTGGGTATATAGGAGTAAGGTAGAGGACAATTTATTTTTCTGATAGAGTTTCCAGGATTTGTCTCTGTGACTCATAATTTGTTTAGTTTCTTTGGTCAGCCATGGTGCAGAATTAGTTTTGATTCGCTTATTTCTTAGGGGGGCTAGGGAGTTAGGAGTATCTAGGAAGATACAGTTAAAATGCTCAACAGCATTGTCGAGTGTGGGGGGGGGGTATTTAGAGGTTGCCAGTTAATTTGTTTAAAGATGTTAGAAAAAATTAAGGGGTTGAAGTTGCTGAGGTTATGAGTTTGAATGTTGGTGTTGGATGGAGCTACTTGATCGATGGATGAAGGCAGGGAGATGGTCACTGAAGGTGTCAGGGATAGGGAAGGTGCCACAGAGAGTGATTTTGTTTGGATGGGAGACTAGAATCCAGTCTAAGATGGACCCTGGGGGTGATTTTTGTTAGGGCGAGTAGCTGAAGAGATTACTTGGGTGAAGTTTAGAAGGTTAATGGAAAGTGAGGGGGATGGTGTGTTCATTTTATTCCAGTCGATATTGACATCGCCTAGAATATAGGTTTCATATTTTATTTGAGTTGAGGCCCAGTATATAATATCTTCAAGGGTGGAGATATTGTTGCCTGGGGAGATGTATAAGGAAATGAAGCAGATATTTTTATGTTTATTTAATCAGAGAAGGCTTGCTGTGATTTCGGAATTTTTGAAATTAGGGGTAGGGATTTGAAGAGGAATTAGAGAGAGAAGATTGGAGTAAATTAGAGCAGAGCCTCCGCCTTTTTTGTTTAAACGATCACTTCTGAGGATATGGTAACCAGGAGGTAATATTTCAGAGTCAGTGATATGGGGTTTTAGCCAAGTTTCAGAGATGGCTAGGATGTTGGGTTGATTGTGATTAATCCAGGCTTGTACATGGTGACATTTGTTGTTAAGGCTCTGGGCACTGATAGTGAAGATCTTCAGAGTGCTAAGGGGGGAAGTGGGAGGAGAAGATAAAGGGTGGGGAGTGTTATTTGTTGTAGGTGAGGAAGAGGGTTGAGGGATGGAGTAGTTTGTGCTGAGGCAAGGGCCAGGATTAGGATGAATGTCTCCAGATAAGGATAGGACATTGTAGGTAATAAGTTTTGGTCTGTAAGGTTTGTATAGTAGGTATTTGTTAGGGTTTAGCAGAAGTTTCAGAGAGATAGTTTTAGTTGAGGTAGAGAATAGTTTGGGATGAAAAAGATGTAATAGGTTGGGTGGAATAAGGGAGGAGGATATGGAGTGAAAGTGAGGGAGTTGGAGAGGTTGTAGTTGGGGGTTAGGGATAGTTTGAGTAGGAGGGAGGGATGGAGGAGCATTATGGGAGTAAGAAGTAGCAAGATACAGAGGTATTAGTAAGATGAGAAGGGAGCTAGGGAGTTGAATAGT
Organism: Protopterus annectens; assembly: GCF_019279795.1. Lineage (NCBI taxonomy): Eukaryota > Metazoa > Chordata > Ceratodontiformes > Protopteridae > Protopterus > Protopterus annectens. Next base: position 61,248,672 of record NC_056741.1, on the reverse strand, counting down.
TAAGGGGAGTTGGTAGGGCATGTTAGGATACAGTAGGGTAATGTACAGTGAAGAGAATAATAATGTGGAATGCTAGTTGAGAAGGGAAGGTCTAGAAGTGAATGGAGAGAGTTAGATATTGTAGGCAAGGATAATGGAAGAATGAGTGTATAGGGGTATAGGAAAAATGTAGTGGGAGGAGTAGCAGTGGGAGGGGAAAGAGAGGTGGAGTGTTCTCTGATTAGAGAATAGGGAAGGGGTAATTGGAAGAGGATTGTGATTGGATAGTAGGTTTGGTAGGAGGAGTTTGTTAGGTATAAATGTAGATGTGCTGGGGGCGGTTTGGAATTGGGGGCAGGGTAGGGGAGCGGAGTGAGCCCGTAGGGTGAACGGAGCGGGTTCAGACAGGTAAGTGAGCCAGTCAGCCAAAAACTAACAGTAAGCAGTTGATTACTGAGTTCCTTAGTTGAGACAGGGTAGGTCAAGGAGGATAGGTAATGGTCGTGAAGGTAAGTAGTAGCAAAGCAAAGTAAGCAGTGAGTAGCAGGTAGAGATAGGGCAGAAAGACAGTTCGCAAGCCTAGGACAGAAACATTAAAAAGCTATGGAGATCAGGGAAGAATGGAAGAGTTACGTACTGTCCTAGTTTAGAATGCCATCTAGTGGTCAGTTATAGTAATAACAACAGAGGCAAGTGAGCGGAGAGATATATCAGGGTTAGGGAAGGCTCTTAAGGATTAGTTTCAGGAGACAGCACAGAAATGATAAAGGATTTAAATGCTAGGGGATAGAGAGGGGAGAGAATGGCTGCTGGGTATCCTGGCTAAGGTAGCATATAGTACGTACATTAGATATTAAGCAAGTGTTTAAATAATACCAATTTTAACACATACTTTCTTGTCTCCTAGTGAACAGGGTTCATTAAGCAGGATGGCAAGTCTTTATGCTATACTAGACTTGAATGGATTTGGTCTGCAGGGAGTCCTTTCACCAGGTAGGTATGTTCAAGGTTTAGTGTAGGATAGAAGGTTCAAACCTAGGAACAGTGGGGACAAGGGGAAAAAATAGTGAAGGGGTAAGAAAGAGATATTCAGAATAGGGTAGTGCAGACAAGCATGCAGGTCAGACAATTAACAGGTAGTAAATACAGTAGTGGTAGCACTCAGTAGATTTGAGTTCATACAAACAGTTGAAAAATATTCATAGCAACATGTATAGATACAAAGCAAAGCATACCGACATCTATTCAAGCAGACATTAGAAAACATTCATTGTAAAGTTAGCAGGTGGAATGTAGGGCATCCCAGCATATATTCAAGCTAGCAATAGGTACACAGTAATCATGCAATTAGAGAAAGGTCTTAAGCAGTATGCAACAGTCAAGCTAGGTATTACTAGAAAGAATACAACCAACTGGAGCTAGGTTCTGAGTGGTGAGGGCAGTAAGCTAAGGTAGTTAATTATAAGAGAGGCTAATGGGAATTATATATGTACAGTCTTTGCTTGAGCAACTTAACAAGCTAGCATTTAAGCAGGACAATTGTAAGACATGTGCCCAAGATAGTGAAAAACTAGCATATATTAGGTTAAATGGGGAGGCTGTGTTCTTTTGGTGATTTAACAGTGCAATATTACAGTTTAGCAGATACTACTAGGCTTTTGAGCATACGCTCAGTTCATAATACTAGCCCAAGCACTGATAAAGCAGACTTGGAAGCTGGGACCCGATAAGCCCTGAAGCCACAGAAAAACATAAGCCGTTACGGAAATAGCCGAGGAGCTGAAGCATTAGTTCTATCGCCCATGGACAGAGACAATTTTGCTGCATTCCTGCACTTGTGGTCAAAATAACGCTATTGTCTAGCATTCACTAGATAGGTTATGGCTATAGAATAGCTTACCTTGATTGGAGAGCAACAGGGCTGTAGAATAACTTACTTTGATTGGAGAGCAACAGATTAAATCGCTCACAGACTAAGACAGCTGTGTAGCGCACCTTTACCTTTGGGTAAACACGCTGTTGTCTACCATTTGTAATATAGAGCAGAGCAATAAACAGCTTTCCTTGTTGGAAGGTAAGAGAAATATACAGTGTTTCATCAGTTACTGATACTACACAGCTTCCATATATGGAGGTCCTCCACAAAAACATACCCAAACAAGAGACCTCTGAGGCAAAACACAAGCAAACTCCACTGCCCACCACACCACACACACCACACATTTGTTTCTCACAGCCACTAAAGCTTAAACATAAACCCAGCATGTTGGTCATAGGAGACTCCATTGTGAGACACACAGATGTGCCCCTCACCAGGCTGGATAAGGAGAAAGTCACAGTTAGTTGTTTGTCAGGTGCCAGAATCCACCATATCACCAATGCACTGAAGTCTCTCAACAACAGGTACTGTTATCACTCTGTCATAGTCCATGTTGGTGTGAATGACTTGTAACATACCTCCCTGGAATATATGAAGAGAGACATGCTCAACTTCGCTGAATATGCATCCCAGGCAGACATGTTCCTAGCCTTAAGCAGCATTCTACCATCACCCAGAATGATGCCTCAATACAAACAGAAAATGATTGACTTTAACAATTGGTTAGTTTCTCATGTCATTCCAAGGGAATCCAGTATCTGACAGCCTGGGAAGACTTCAGGCTTCTGGCAAAGGCTCTTGCCTCCCCATAGTGCCATTTTTTAGGCAATGCCATGAGGTCAAAACTACCAACATAAAAATGTCATCAGAATGCAAATTAAAGGTCATGCTGCTAAAGGCTAGGAGTCTAAACATGAAAATGCACTAATTTTAAGCATTCATAACCCTGCTAGCTACAGGCCCAACATTGACTCAAGATACCTACTCCACATATCTGGACCTCTTAGAATCTATCAAGATTCAGCCTTTTACCCTGACCCTGGACAACTTTAACTATCCAAACTGGACTGCAAGAACTACTCATGCCTAAACACAAATGCCCAGAGACTCTTTGACTTCATCAATGCAAATGCCTTGAACCAACTGGTTGATACCCCCACAAGAGGTGATAATATCTTGGACATGGTATAAACCAACATGAGTAACCACGTCAGCACTCCTACAGTGTCATCCTCCCTAGTAAGACCTGACCACAAAGAGGTCACTTTTGAAGTCATCGTCTCCCCCGACCCCCCTCCCCCAGCTGGAGTCAAACAAAGAAAACTTCTCCAAAGCTGATTACAACCTACTGAGGGAAGATATAAACAGCTTCAAATCCCCCTCCCCCTCCATAGAAATTGCCACATATGTCCAAACCTACACCAAAGTGCTATACAAGCATTTATATAGCTACATGGAATCAGGAATAACAGACAGGACAAAATCCTCCTCCTCAAGGAAGAGTAAACCTGTCTGGTGGACATCTGCAATAAATAAACTCTATAATAAAAGGAAAAAATTGCTGTCCAGGACCAAGAAGGAGCAGGTACCTAATTGGAAGCAATCTCTCCTTAGCCTGAACAAGCAAATAAGAGAACTAGTGAAATCCTCCAAAGCAAACTTCGAGTCCAAACTGGCCACATCTACTAAAGACAGTCATAAGACCTTCTTCACATATGCCCACAATCTCAAAGGAAGCACTCATATCTGCTCAGAACTGCTGGTCAAGGACACCACATACACAAATGTCATAGATATAGCCAACCTGCTAGCAGACAGGTTCATGAAAACTTCACCTTTCTGGTCCTCCTAGCAGTAAATCAGGACATCCTCAGCACCTGCCCCCTCCTCTCCTTATCTCTAGGGAGCAAGTCATCACTGCCCTCTCAAAGGCAAAAAAATACAGTCTCCATGGGACTAGATAACATCCCAGGTGGCATCCTACATGAACTCAGGCAGGAACTTGCAGCACCATTAGGCACCCTATTCACCCACAGCCTGAGTACCAGCTTTGTCCCAGCTGAGTGGAGGACAGACACTGCCATCCCTTTGCAAAAAAGGTGAAGCATCCACCAATCCAGGAAATTATAAACCCATCAGCCTAACTAGTCTGATCTTCAAGGTCATGGAATGGATTATCATGGACCTGATTAGCAAGGACATTGGCAACCTCCAAACACTCGATCCCACACAGTTTGGTTTTGTCAAGGGGAGGCAATGCCTTTTAAATTTATTCGACTTCTATTAGATAGTCACCAAAGCCATGGATGAGGAGAAGACGGTGCACACCTCCTACCTTGACTTGGCAAAGTGTTCAATACTATTCCCCACTTTGGTATAATAGATAAACTCTCTCAGCTAGGCATCAGTCCGTATGTTACCAGATGGATAGCAAACTGGCTCACTGATAGAACCCACCTAGTCAAAATAGGGGAAGCCACCTCAAGCAGTAGACCCGTAACAAGTGGTGTACCCCAGGGATCAGTCTTGGGACCTCTGTTGCTTGGAATATACTTTTCTGCAGTGCAGGCCAAAACCAGTGGGCTATGGCTGATCAAGTCTGCAGATGACTGCAAGCTGGATGGTGTCATCAATTCCCCTAGTGATGCGGACATCCTCCAAGAGGGTCTCACCCAAACAAATGATTGGTGCCAGAAACTTGGCCTCAAACAGAATGCCAAAAATGCATCATCATCCCCTTTGGGAAGAGTGACATCCCCACAATTATCACATCAATGGCAAGGTCCTAAGCATGCTATCAGTCGTGAGGGACTTGGGCACCAAGATTAATAGCAAACTGACTTTTGACCACCATATTTCCTCTGTTGTACGGAAAGCTTTCTTCATGGCCCACCTCATTAGTAAGGATATCTCATCCAGTGACAAGGAGGTCATAACATCCCTAAATTCTTCCCTTATAAGAGACATTATTGAGTACAATACCCCTTTTGGCATGTACCTCACAAAGCATATGCAACAGCTGGAGAGACCACATAAGTTCCTTACCAGGAGAATCCAGGGCCTCAATCACCTACCCTGCACAGATAAGCTAAAAGCCCTGTTCCTCTACTCAGTCTCATACAGGCTCCTCAGAGGTGACCTCTGTCTGACATACAAAGCAATCTCTGACCCCGCCTTGATGGGACTGCTGCATATCCACAAGTCAAGATCCACTTGAGTAACCCACATGCGTGATCTCAACCTAGTCTGTGACATTAATAGGACTTGTTGGGATAGATTTGTGTCCCAGAGACTCCCCCTTCTGTGGAATAGACCCCCTCTCCATGTCAAGCAGAGTACCTCATTAACCCTTTTTAAGTGCAACCTGGATAACTGGATGGGGAACAGAAACTACACCCTTGGGATTCCACCTGTGTCCCTGCTGGACAAGGGCATCAGGTGCTGACTTGTCAGAACATGAGCTAAATTCTTTGCTAGGCTTGTAAGGGCCTAGGGCCAATAGCTTAGTAACATCCTATGATCCTATAAAGGATCAGGCATAAGGAAGGTAGAAGAAAACACAATTAGGAAGGTAGAAATGATGAAATCAGAAGAAAAATAACATGAGGAGAGGGAGCAAAGCTAAATTTGCATGCCATCAGGCAGTAGTTTGGAAATTTCTGTATTGTAAATAATGTACATTTTGAAGGGTCTATATTATTAACTCGAACATCCAGAATAGCGAATACAACTCTGTCAACACATAAACGTTGATCTACAAATTCAGCGAACTACCAAACAATCAAACCTGAAAACATCGAACGTGTTTGTTGGCCAGCAGCGTGATCTTGGGGGTGAGGAAATTTATCCTTTACCCCACTGTAGTGCGGTCTCGGAGTTGGTATATTTAAGTAGGGGTGTGTGCAGGGCACAGCCCCCCACATGGGGGCTGCAGGGGGGCTTGCCCCCCTGCAAAACATCTGTTAATATAGTTTTATTTAGTTGGGTTTGACTTACCTGAATGGCACTTTTGATGAAGTAATGCGTTCGATATCTTCATTTTCGATTGATTTGCGGATCGACGTTTATGTGTCGATGGAGTTGTATTCGCTTTTCTGAATGTTCGAGTTAATAATATAGACCCCATTTTGTATATAGCCTATACTTGACTCTGCTCGTATGAGTCAGATTTATGTTTGACTGTTTTTCCTGTATTCTTCTGGGCCGAGACTGAAACTAGTCAATGTGTCAGTGCTCCATCCATGTGGATAAAAATAAATTAGTACATTTATATTCCAGCACCAACTCCTATAACATTTTATAACAACAAACTTCAGTGAATATCTCCTACTAGTTATTATCTGGAAAAGAAGGATAACGACTAGTCTTCCATTTAGCCAATATTAGTCATTAATCGGTCTAAATGAAATTCCATCTTTTGGTGAGGAGTCAGGCCTCATCATATCCAAACAAAAACACATCAGGAAACAATATAATTTCAGCAGCAGGTAACATATTTATCTCCACTGTTTTCATTCACAAATTATAATTTGTTGAGATTCCCACAAACAGTGTATTCTGCTGGCTTTGATAGCACCACAGTGACATTTGGTTTAATTTATAACCTATGTTTCATATAATTGCAGCACACGTCTCAACTATACAGATTTTTACAGAATGTTCAGATTTTTGCCTCATATTTTTTGGTCTATTTCTCATAAAAATTGTTCTTTTTTGACAAATATCTGGGATGATCTAAGGATTAATGTCACCAAATAAATGATTGCCTTCAACAATTGGCTAAGTTTCTGGTGTCATTCTAAGAGCATCCAGTATCTGTCTGCCTGGGACGACATGATCAACAGACCTTGATGCTTTGCCAGATACGGCCTGCATCTATTACCCCTGGGATTCCGGGTACTGGCTAAGGCTCTTTCCACCCTTATAGTGCCTTTTTTAGGCAGTGTTCCAAAGACCAGAATACCACTGTAACAGCTACAAACAAATGCAACCTGAGGGTCATGCTGCTCAATGCTAGAAGTCTAAATCTCAAGACGTACTCCTCAAAGCTCTCCTCAAAATGGAGAATATCAACATCTGTGCTGTAACAGACACCTGATTTAAAGAGGCAGAAAGAACCCCTGTACTGCCATGCTACAACTCATTCCATATCTTTCGGCCCCAGAATATGTCCGGAAGCTCCAAAGGCAGTGGTGTCTCCATATTCTTAAAGGATATGCACACCTCTAGACTGGTAGCCCAGCATAACACATCGGAGATACTTCAGGTACAACTAACACTGGGTAGGACGGAGATACAAGTCATAGCCTGCTACAGAACCCCAAACATGTTACTAGACTCTCACTCCAAGTTCCTAAGCACCCTGGAATCTATCAAGGTCCTACCTAATACTCTCATACTGGGTGACTTCAACTACCCTTGCATCAACTGGGAAAACTATTCAAGCACCAATGTACAGGCCCAATGCTTTCTGGAATTTATCAGTTCGATTGCCCTGGACCAGCTCAATCTGTCCCCCACTAGAGGAAGCAACATCCTAGATCTGGTTATCACCAACATGGGAGACCATTGCTCCACACCTGTAGTCAATTCCTCCCTGGTTAAATCTGACCACAAACTCATCATCATGGAAATCTTCATCTCACCTGCAACCCCCCGTTAAGGTGACCACCCTGAAAAACTTCTCTAAAGCTGACTTTGGGCTCCTAAAAACAGATCTGGCTAACTTCTCAGCACCCATGCCAATGGAAAACAGCTGCATGACTGCCAAATCATACACCAATGCACTGTATGAGCACGTGCACAAATGGCTGGACCTTGCCGTACAAAATAGAACTACGATGCTCTCCTCCAAAAAAATGAAGCCAATCTGGTGGTCTCCAGCCATCAATAAACTCTACAGCAGAAGGAAGAAACTGTTGCAGAAAAAAATTAAGTCACAAGACTGGAAAACCTCCCTTATCAGTCTCAACAAAATGCTGAGATCCCTTATCAAATCCTCTAAAGCCGGCTATGAAGGCAGAATTGCAGCTGATACCAAAAACAACCACAAAGCCTTCTATAGCTATATCAAAAACCTCCAAGGGAATACCCAGATTTGCTCTAAGTTATTGCACAATGGCACCTCCTATGCTGAGCAAACAGATACAGCCTATATACTGGTCAACAGATTCAGTGCCAACTTTACCCCTCTCCCCCCCAAAGGACCAATCACAATACCAAGAGAAAGCCTGGTAGCCACCATGTCTGCAGCACATGTAAAAGCTGCATTATCCAAAGCCAGGAATACAGCATCCATGGGTCCTGATAATATCCCTGGCTGTTTCCTACATGAGCTACAAAATGAACTAACACCACATCTGTGTGCCCTGTTCATTCACAGCCTTACCTTGGGCTATGTCCCTAATGAATGGTGCACTGCTACAGTCATCCCACTCCATAAAGGGGGAGCAACTACAGACCCTGGGAACTATTGCTCCATTAGCCTAATGAGTCTGGTATGCAAAGCTATGGAGCGCATCATCATGGACCTGCTTAACAAAGATATAGGCAATCTCTAAACTCTTGACCCCACACAGTTTGGCTTTGTCAAGGTGTGATCCTGCCTGCTGAACCTGGTTGACTTCTTCGAGGCAGTCACCAAGGCTGTGGATGAGGGTAAGGCAGTGCATACAGCCTACCTTGACCTGGCCAAGGCCTTTGATACCATTCCCCACTCGGGTATCATTGATAAACTCACCAAACTCAGCATCAATCCTTACATCACTAGGTGGGTTGCAAACTGGCTCACAGACAGGACCCAGAGAGTGAAAGTTGCGGGTTCCAAGTCAGACTGTCGATCAATCACGAGTGGAGTCCCACAGGGCTTGGTCCTAGGCCCTCTCCTGTTTAGCATCTACTTCTCAGAAGTCCAGGCCAACACAGAAAGACTCTGGCTGACAAAGTTCACTGATGACTGCAAGCTAGGAGTCATTATCAACTCCACTAGTGATGCAGACATCCTACAAAAGGGCCTCTTTGTGACCAGTGAATGGTGTCGGAACCATGCCCTGAAGCTTAATGCAAAAAAGTATCACCCCCCCTTTAGAAAAAACTCATTTCCCACTAATTACCATGTTGATGGGAGCTCAGTGAACACTGAACACTGAAGAGGCCATAAGAAATCTGGGCACCCAGGTCAACAGCCACCTCACCTTCACCCACCATATTGCTACTGTGGTCAGAAAGTCTTTCTACATGGCACATCTTATAACCAAAGGTTTCGCATCCAGGAAGAAAGAGGTTATCATCCCTCTCTACTCAACCCTCATTAGACCAATCATGGAATATAACGCCCCATTTGGCATGTACCTGGCCAGACACCTAAAACAGCTGGAGAGGCCACAAACGTACCTCACAAAAATGGTTGTTGGCCTTAAACACGTCTTACATGGACAGACTCAAGAAACTTCAGCTGTTCTCAGTTTCTTATCGTCTACTTAGAGGTGATCTCTGCTTGGCTTACAAAGTCATGTCGACCCAGCCCTACTTGAAATGCTACACCTAATGAAATCCCAATCCCCCCGTCCTCATGCTCCAGAGATCATAACCTCATTACCACAATTAACAGAACATGATGGAGGGACAGGTTCATCTCCCAAAGACTGCCCATACTCTGGAATAAGCTTGACATTCATGTCAAGCAGAGCACCTCGCTGGCCTTCTTCAAGAGAAATCTTGATGAGTGGATGGGTAACAGAAAGTTCACCACAGGGATCACTCCAGTTGCCCTACTGGATAGGGGCACTGTAAACTAATATCAGGTGGTACGATGCCTGGGGAATTCTTTTGGGCTAGGTTTGTAAAGGCTCCAGGGCCATTAGCCTAGTACACACATATGAACCCAAGACATCCATTTCATTTCAGACTTCATATCCTTCACAAAATGCAAGGAAACACAAAACCTTTTATTTCAGTAACTTTCTAAGTTTATAACAGCAATATCTAAATATGTTCCTATTGCTGGGCCTTTGTCCACCATTATGTCAGGCTTTGTCCAGATTTATTGCACTAAGAGGTTGAGAGGTATGAATTGCAGTGAGATGTAACGAATGCTATGCATTGTCTTAAACTGAATTATTAAATCCTTAGGGACTCTGTAGGTTTCCTGTAGATACTCAGATGCACAACTCTACTATATAGGTTTCTGGATGCAAAGAGTTACCATTTATCTTTACTATTTATTGCTTTGTTTGGCTAAAATTACATATATTGAATAGATTCTTAATTTAACTTTCCCACAGGAAAAAATTATTTTTGTAGAACTTAAGGTAGGGAGGTAAATCCAGAATAACATAAATATAAGTATGCCTGTATGTTTTCTTTTTTCAGTTAGGAGATTGCAAATGCTTGTATATTAAGACAGCTGTCCATAAAAATTATATTTCATGTTAATATATATAATGACATGTTTGTGTATTCTTGATGCAGGTACTTTATCATAGAGGAAATGAGTTGCATCAGCCCAGTTATAAATGGAACAGGAATTCTTTTATAGATTATCTAAGATCATGTCTGAAGAAATAGGAAACTGTTCATAACATTATCAAGTGCAGTAGTATGTATATGTGTAAGTATTCAAAATGTCATAGGTTCATAGGCTCATAGGTTCATAGGGTCATATGTAGGTACTAGGCTATTGGCCCAAGGGCCTACGTAAGCCTAGCCAACAAGGTTCCCTGGCTTACGCCACCCAAGAAAATTATTTGCCTGTGCCACTGTCGAGCAGAGACACAGAAGTGATCCCTGGGGTGTATTTCCTATTTCCCATCCACTCATCATTTTTCTTGAAGAGTGCTAATGAAGAACTTTGCTTGACATAAATGGGTAGCCTGTTCCAGAGTATGGGAAGTCTCTGGGGCAGGAATCTATCCCACCAGCATGTCCTGTTTATTGTGGTGACAATGTTTAGGTCCCTAAAGTGTGTAGCTCGGAGGGATTGGGATTTCTTTAGGTGTAGCATGTCCAACAGCTCTGGGTTTGACTTTGTAGAATTTAAGGAAAGGAGGTAAATCCAGAATAACATAAATATAAGTATGTCTGTATGTTTTCTTTTTTCATTTAGGAGATTGTAAATGCAAATTTCTACTCAAATCGGCTTTTTTTAAGAATACACTTGCATGTCAATTACATGGACAGTCACTGCTTTGGGACTGCATTGCATTAAATATCTAAATAGGATTAATTTGTAAAATAAATCCAAATCAGGTAGCAACACAATATGTTCATATGTGAAATGTACTAAAATTGTCCATGGTATTCTGTTAATATGCATCTTGTTGATTGAGTTCAATTTACACAATAACTGCTGAAAAAGGAAATAGTTGAAAAGCAATATTTGGCAACAGTATATGTTGTATAATATTTGATGATGTAAACAGTTTAGATCCAGTATTCTAGTCTGTACAGAATTTAAGTTTTCTACAAATATAATTGGAATCTTTTTGGCATTAAGATGTATAAAATATACCTGAAATTATAATTCCTGTGTTAAGGGAGTTTTGATATCCTGGATTTGTTTATCATTCCCCTACTATTTTCACTTTGAGTTGATATTGTTACTTCTAAATTCTGCTTCCATTTCAAACAATTTTTAATAAACTTTTGTTTATTATAAGTGGTAAATAACTACAATATATTATCTGCATAAACCAACAAAGTTCATTATTGATTTTTGAGGTAAATGCCATTAAATAAAACTGTAAAGTTAAATAATAAAGGATTCATGGCTATGATAAAGTAAAAGACAGAGGGCAAACCTGTTTACCTCAGACTTAAATTTATTATATGGTTTTCCTTTTAGTGTGCTTCATGTGATTATATTTAGTACTTCGGATCATAGGAGATCATAGGAGGTTACTAGGCCATCGACCTGGAGGTCATTTCAAGCCAAGTCATTTCATCCCAATGTAATAGCAGAGAAATGCTAGTCAGTACCCAAGATTGTGTTTAGTAATGACTGATATTGTTCAGAAGGATTGTAGCCACTATTCCCTGCAAGAATTTGCAGTACCCCTTCCACTTGTCCGGGTTTCTTTTGAAAGTGAAGTGTTCTCTTTTATATGAATTGGTAGCTAATTCCAAAGATGAAGCAGTCACTGAGAGGTACATCTGCTCCTCCAGCATGTCCTATTTAAGTCACAGGCCATAATTAGGTCCCTGGAATAGGTAGCCTAATTACATTTGATTTCTGGATATGCAGCAAGTTCATTAGGTTCAGGTACTGGATTGCTCTGTAGACCAGTCATAGGTCTGCCCAAAGAAGTCTATATGATATAGAGTATGGTTACCCCAAAACATTGAAACACAAAAAAAATGAAAAACAAATAAAACATGTTGTATGTAGGGGGCCCCTACACACTCCCCAAACTCCTTCCTACTTAAATATACCAATTCTGAGATCACACTACATTGTGAGAGGGCAAAAATCAGTCCCTCCTCTATTGCAATCTTGGTCAATAAGCTACTCTTTTTTTTTTGAACTTCTGAAAAAGCCCGTAGTGTATAGGCTTGACATTTTGTGCATTTGATATACTGAATGTAGCCTGTCTGATGTCATTGTATCCATATAAATGTTTTTATCTGTATAACATTTTGCTCAGGCATTTTACAGCATTCAAGCACCTGAGACATGTAATTCCAATTCAGATGGCCAAAGACTTAGTAATATATGTAGTTGGACTATTAAACTACTAACTATTACAGTTTAAAGCTTATTCTTGGCAAATTCCTATTGGATATTGACTTAGTAAGATACTTGGCCACCGCAGCAATTTCAGCATTAGCCATATTAGTTATAAGTATTGGTACTTAAGTATTGGTACTACAATATTATTACTTGCTCCATTTTTCTTCTAGACTGAAGTTAAGATTTCTTGATGTTTTGCTCTCAGTTTAGATGCATTTCTAGTTAATGTCCTTTTTGCTTTTAATAGTTTTTAGCATGGTATCTGGACTCAGCGGCTCTGAGTCTTTTTTTTACAGATCAATGTATTGGAGGATTACCCACTTGTTTGTTCAGTTGTTGGGTATCGCTTATACTGCCTAAGACACCAGAATGGTATCAGGATTTTTATGTGCACTAAATCCATTTTGTATTTTATGGCAAACAGTCTGACCTATTCATGATTTCACAGAGTACACCCAAATGAAATACAGTCACTTATGGCCCATTATAATTTCAGTGACCACTAACGGGCATTAAAGTTATCTCGTCAATCAGTTTGCTACTATGTGACAAAGCGTGTATTAATCAATTTTTACTCTGTTGTCTCATTGCCCACAACAAGAAACATCAGAGCACAAACTGCTTTTCATTCTGTGAAAACACCATACTCCAACATTCCGTCATTTATGAGTTACAAGTAGCAACACAGGACAGCAGTAATAAAGTTTTATACAAAGCTGTATCGGTACAAATATTAAGAGATCAGAAGACTTCATAGTTCTGAAACCACATTGTGTAATGCACCTGTTTAAGCAATAGTCCATGACTGTGTGTGGGTATACCAACATTTGGTGTGGTTTGACCATGACGGCGAAGCCAGAATATTAAACAAAGCCAACCATGGGTAAATCCTGATATAACCACACACAGGAGTGGATTATTACTATTATAGGTTCATAGATTCATAGGTAGGTACTAGGCTATCGGCCCTCGGGCCTATACAAACCCAGCCAAAAGGTACCCTGGCTTTTGCCACCCAAGAAAATTATTTTCCTGTGCCACTGTCGAGCAGAGCCATAGAGGTGATCCCTGGGGTGAATTTCCTATTTCCCATCCAATCATCAAGATTTTTCTTTAAGAGTGCTAATGAGGAGCTCTGTTTGACATAGATAGGTAGCTTGTTCCAGAGTATGGGAAGTCTCTGGGACAGGAATCTATCCCTCCGGTATGTTCTGTTTATTGTGGTGACAAGGTTTAGGTCCCTACAGTGTGTAGCTTGGAGGGATTAGGATTTCTTTAAGTGGAGCATGTCCAACAGCTCTGGGTTTGACATAGCTTTGTATGTTAGGCAGAGATCGCCTCTGAGTAGGCGATATGCGATGGAGTAAAGCTGGAGATTTTGAGACGGTCTGCATCGGGCATCTGTTTGAGGCCAGTAATCCTCTTTGTGAGGTATTTCTGCGGCCTTTCCAGTTGTTGTAGATGTCTTGTGAGGTACATACCAAAAGGGGCGTTGTACTCTATAATGGGTCTAAAGAGTGATGAGTAGAGTGGAACAATGACCTCTTTTTTTCTGGATGAGAAACCTTTTGTGATGAGGTGTGCTACGTAGAAGGATTTCCTGACTACTGTGGTGATGTGATTATCAAAGGAGAGACTACTGTCCACCTGTGTCCCAAGGGCTCTTATCACACTTTTGGTGTTAAGTATACTACCGCCTATGCTGTAGTTCATGGGTATAGAGTTTTTACCAAAAGAGATGACAATGCAGTTTTTGGCATTGAGCTTGAGGCCATGGCTTTGACACCAGGCATCTGTCTCAGGGAGGACCTTTTGTAGATGTCCACATCATTAGGAGTTTCAATTATGGCTCCTAGTTTGCAATCATCTGCGAACTTCGTTAGCCAAAGACCTTCTGTGTAGGCCTGTACTTCAGAGAAGTAGATACCAAACAGGAGAGGACCCAGGACTGAACCCTGTGGTACTCCACTTGTCACTGGTCTGAAGTCGGATTTGGAGTCAGCTAATTTCACAGTGTGGGTTCTGTCAGTGAGCCAGTTGGCAACCCATCTTGTGACATAGGGATTTATAACTAGTTTAGTTAATTTATCAATAATTCCGGAGTGGGGGATGGTGTCGAAAACCTTGGCAAGACCGTGGGTAAATTCTGATATAACCACACACAGGAATGGATTATTGCTAATATACAATGACATTGTTATTAAACAATGCCAACAGTGGGCAAATCCTGATATAACCAAACACAGGAGTAGGTTATTGCTATTATACAATGACATTGTCATTAAACAAAGCCAACCGTGGGTAAATCCAGATATAACCACACACAGTAGTGGATTATTGCTATTATACAATGACATTGTAATTAAACACAGCCAGCCGTGGGTAAATCAAGACATAACCACACACAGGAGTGGATTATTGCTACTATACAATGACATTTTTATTAAAAAAAGCCAACCGTGGGTAAATCCTGACATAACCACACACAGGAATGGATTATTGCTATTATACAATGACATTGTTATTAAACAAAGCCAACCGTGGGTAAATCATGACATAACCACACACAGGAGTGGATTACTGCTATTATACAATAACATTGCTATTAAACAAAGCCAACCATGGGAAAATCCTGACTTAACCACACAAAGGAATGGATTTTTGCTATTATACAATGACACTGTTATTAAACACAGACAGCCTTGGGTAAATCCTGACATAAACACACACAGGAATGGATTATTGCTATTATACAATAACATTGTTATTAAACAAAGCCAACCATGGGTAAATCCTGACATAACCACACACAGGAATGGATTTTTGCTATTATGCAAAGACATTGTTATTAAACAAAGCGAACCGTGGGTAAATCCTGACATAAACACACACACAAGAGTGGATTATTGCTACTATACAATGACATTGTTATTAAAAAAAGCCAACCGTGTGTAAATCCTGACATAAGGTTGGGAGGGTGGCCTAATGGTTAAGGTATTTGCCTTACAAACCTAAAGTGCAGGGTTTGAGTCTCACAAGGGATAATTAGCTAAGCTTAAAATGGCTCGCAAGGGCAGTTAGCTTAGTGCTAATCTATGAACCTAAACAGGAATGGATTATTGCTATTATACAATGACATTGTTATTAAACAAAGCCAACCGTGGGTAAATCCTGACATAACCACACACAGGAATGGATTATTGCTATTATACAATGACATTGTTATTAAACAAAGCCAACCGTGGGTAGATGCTGACATAACCACACACAGGAATGGATTATTGCTATTATACAATAACATTGTTATTAAACAAAGCCAACCATGGGTAAATCCTGACATAACCACACACAGGAATGGATTTTTGCTATTATGCAAAGACATTGTTATTAAACAAAGCGAACCGTGGGTAAATCCTGACATAAACACACACACAGGAGTGGATTATTGCTACTATACAATGACATTGTTATTAATAAAAGCCAACCGTGTGTAAATCCTGACATAAGGTTGGGAGGGTGGCCTAATGGTTAAGGTATTTGCCTTACAAACCTAAAGTGCAGGGTTTGAGTCTCACAAGAGATAATTAGCTAAGCTTAAAATGGCTCGCAAGGGCAGTTAGCTTAGTGCTAATCTATGAACCTAAACAGGAATGGATCATTGCTATTATACAATGACATTGTTATTAAACAAAGCCAACCGTGGGTAAATCCTGACATAACCACAAACAGGAATGGATTATTGCTATTATACATTGGCATTGTTATTAAACAAAGCCAACCGTGGGTAGATGCTGACATAACCACACACAGGAATGAATTATTGCTATTATACAATGACATTGTTATTAAACAAAAGCAACTGTGGGTAAATCCTGACATAACCACAAACAGGAATGGATTATGGCTATTCCACAATGACATTGTTATTAAACATAGTAAACCGTGGGTAAATCCTGACATAACCACAAAAAGGAATGGATTATTGTCATTATACAGTGATATTGTTATTAAATAAAGCCAACCATGGGTAAATCCTGACATAACCACACACAGGAGTGGATTATTGCTATTATACAATAACATTGTTATTAAACAAAGCCAACCGTGGGTAAATCCTGACATAACCACACACAGGAATGGATTATTGCTATTATACAATGGCATTGTTATTAAACACAGCCAGCCATGGGTAAATCCTGAAATAACCACACACAGGAGTGGATTATTGCTATTATACAATGACATTGTTATTAATCAAAGCCAACCGTGGATAAATCATGACATAACCACACATAGGAGTGGATTATTGCTATTATACAATAACATTGATATTAAATAAAGCCAACCATGGGTAAATCCTGACTTAACCACACACAGGAATGGATTTTTGCTATTATACAATGACATTGTTATTAAACAAAGCGAACCATGGGTAAATCCTGACATAACCACACACAGGATTGGATTCTTGATATTATACAATGACATTGTTATTAAACACAGCCAGCCATGGGTAAATCCTGACATAACCACACACAGGAATGGATTTTTGCTATTATGCAATGACATTGTTATTAAACAAAGCGAACCGTGGGTAAATCCTGACATAAACACACACACAGGAGTGGATTATTGCTAGTACACAATAACATTGTTATTAAAAAAAGCCAACCATTGGTAAATCCTGACCAAAGGTTGGGAGGGTGGCCTAATGGTTAAGGTGTTTGCTTTACAAACACAAGGTGCAGGGTTTGATTCTCACAAGGGATAATTGACTAAGCTTAAAATGGCTCGCAAAGGCAGTTAGCTTAGTACTAATCTATGAACCTAAACAGAAATGAATTATTGCTGTTATACATTGGCATTGTTATTAAACACAGCCAGCCATGGGTAAATCCTGACATAACAACACACAGGAATGGATTATTGCTATTATACAATGCCATTGTTATTAAACACAGTGAACCATGGGTAAATCCTGACATAACCACACACAGGAATGGATTATTGCTATTATACAATGACATTGTTATTAAACAAAGCCAACTGTGGGTAAATCGTGACATAACCACAAACAGGAATGGATTATTGCTATTATACAATGACATTGTTATTAAAAAAAGACAACCGTGGGCAAATCCTGACATAACCACACACAGGAATGGATTACTGCTATTCCACAATGACATTGTTATTAAACATAGCGTACCGTGAGTAAATGCTGACATAACCACACACAGGAGTTGATTATTGATATTATACAATGACATTGTTATTAAACACAGCCAGCTGTGGGTAAATCCTGACCTAGCCACACACAGGAGTGGATTATTGCTACTATACAATGACGTTGTTATTAACAAAGACAACTGTTGGTAAATTCTGACATAACCACACAAAATAGTGGAGTATTGCTATTATACAATGACATTGGTTTTAAAAAAGCCAACCGTGGGTAAATCGTGACATAACCACACACAGGAATGGATTATTGGTATTATACAATGAAATTGTTATTAAACACAGCCAGCCTTGGGTAAATCCTGACATAACCACACCCAGGAGTGGATTATTGCTATTATACAATGACATTTTTATTAAACAAAGCCAACCGTGGGTAAATCCTGCTATAATGTTGGGAGGGTGGCCTAATGGTTAGGGTGTTTGCCTTCCAAACATCAGGTGCAGGGTTTGAGTCTCACAAGGGATAATTTGCTAAGCTTAAAATGGCTCACAAGGGCATTTAGCATAGTACTAATCTATGAGCCTAAACAGAAATGGATTATTGCTATTATACAATGACATTGTTATTAAACAAAGACAACCGTGTGTAAATCCTGACATAACCACACACAGGAATGGATTATTGCTATTATACAATGACATTGTTGCTAAACAAAGCCAACTGTGGGTAAATCCTGACATAACCACAAACAGGAGTGGATTTTTGCTATTATACAATGACATTGTTATTAAACAAAGCCAACCACAGACAGAAGTGGATTATTGCTATTCTGCAATGACATTGTTATTAAACAAAGACAGCAGTGGGTAAATCCAGACATTACCACACACAGGAATGGATTACTGCTATTATACAATGACTTTGTTATTAAACAAAGCCAACCGTGGGTAAATCCTGACATAACCACACACAGGAATGGATTATGGCTATTATACAATGACATTGTTATTAAACACAGCTAGCCTTGGGTAAATCCTGACATAACCACACACAGGAGTGGAATATTGCTATTATACAATGACATTTTTATTAAACAAAGCCAGTCGTGGGTAAATCCTGACATAACCACAGAAAGGAATGGATTATTGTTATTATACAGTGACACTGCTATTAAACAAAGCCAACCATGGCTAAATCCTGACATAACCACACACAGGAGTGGACTATTGCTAATATACAATGACATTGTTATTAAACAAAGCCAACCATGGGTAAATTCTGACATAACAATACACAGGAATGGATTATTTCTATTATACAATGGCATTGTTATTAAACTAAGTCAACCGTGGGTAAATCCTGACATAACCACACACAGGAGTGGATTATTGCTATTATACAGTGACATTGTTATTAAACAAAGCCACTCTGGCTATGCCCATGCATCAATCCCGACTAATCTTATGATTCTACTAATGACTCTTCTCGTATTTACCCTCTCTTACCTCTTTCTACTCACTCCCTTCTGAAGAACTATCTCAAAACACCTTTGTTAAATAGTCTCTAATACAAATTAATTAACAACGCTGTATGGTTATATGTTTTATAATTGCTTATGCAAATTTACTCTTCATGAATGTTTTACTAATGTATAACTCCCTATTCTTATACTGTAAATAAAAGTAAATGTCCTTCCTAGTATAAATTTTATCCTATTATATTTTAGATTGAAACTTATTTCTGTATGTATTTTTTACTAACTATTTGCTTTCTTTATGTAATGACTTGTCTGTATTAACCTTAATGTGGAGCTTTACTCCCCGGGCCTCTGCTGAAAATGGAAATATATCCAGTTGGACTAGCCCAGTAAACAAATGTAAAATAAATAAATAAATAAAAAAGTGTGGGTAATTCCTGACATAACCACACACAGGAATGGATTATTGCTATTATACAATGACATTGTTATTAAACAAAGCCAACCGTGGGTAGATCCTGACATAACCACACACAGGAATGGATTACTGCTATTATACAATGACATTGTTATTAAACACATTCAGCCATGGGTAAATCTTGATATAACCACACAGAGGAGTGGACTATTGCTATTATACAATGGCATTGATATTAAATAATGCCAAAAGTGGGTAAATCCTGATATAACCACACACAGGAATGGAATATTGCTATTATACAATGACATTATTATTAAACAAAAACAACCATGGGTAAATCCTGACATAACCACACACAGGAGTGGATTATTGCTATTATACAATGGCTTGTTATTAAACACAGCCAGCCATGTTTAAATCCTGATATAACCACAAACAGGAATGGAATATTGCTATTATACAATGGCATTGTTATTAAACACAGCCAACCGTGGGTATATCCTGATATAACCACACACAGGAATGGATTATTGCTATTATACAATGACATTCTTATTAAACAAAGCCAACCGTGGGTAAATCCTGACATAACCACCCACAAGAGTGGATTATTGCTTTAATACAATGACATTGTATTAAACAAAGCCAACCGTGGATAAATCCTGACATAACCACACACAGGAATGGATTAATGCTATTATACAATAATATTGTTATTAAACAAAGCCAACCGTGTGTAAATCTTGACATAACCACACACAGGAATGGATTATTGCTATTATACATCGACATTTTTATTAAACAAAGCCAACCGGAGGAAAATCCTGACAATACCACAGAAAGGAATGGATTATTGTTTTATATACAGTGACATTGTTATTAAACAAGGCCAACCATGGGTAAATCATGACATAACCACAAATAGGAGTGGATTATTGCTATTATACAATGACATTGTTATTAAACAAAGCCAACAGTGGGTAAATCCTGACATAACCATACACAGGAATGGATTATTGCTATTATACAATGACATTGTTAATAAACATAGACAACCGTGGGTAAATCCTCACATAACCACACACAGAAATGGATTATTGCATGACATTGTTATTAAACACAGCCAGACGTGGGTAAATCCTGACATAACCAGACACAGGAATGGATTACTGCTATTATAAAATGACAATCTTAGTAAACACAGCCAGCCATGGGAAATCTTGAGACAACCACAGACAGGAATGGATTATTGCTATTATACAATGCTATTATTATTAAACACAGCCAGCCATGGGTAATTCCTGATATAACCACACACAGGAGTGGACTATTGCTATTATACAATGGCATTGTTATTAAACAATGCCAAGAGTGGGTAAATCCTGACATAACCACACACAGGAATGGATTATTGCTATTATACAATGACATTGTTATTAAACAAAGCCAACCATGGGTAAATCCTGACATAACCACACACAGGAGTGGATTATTGCTATTATAAAATGGCATTGCTATTAAACACAGCCAACCATGGATAACTCCTGACTTAACCACACACAGGAATGGATTATTGCTATTATACAATGCCATTGTTATTAAACACAGCCAACCATGGGTAATCCCTGACATAACCACACACAGGAATGGATTATTTCTATTATACAATAACATTGTTATTAAACACAGCCAACAGTGGGTAAATCCTAACATAACTACACACAGGAGTGGATTACTGCTATTATACAATGACACTGTTACTAAACACAGCCAACCATGGGTAAATCCTTACATAACCACACACAAAAATGCATTGCTATTATACAATGACATTGCTATTAAACAAAGCCAACCGTGGGTATATTCTGACATAACTACACACAGGAATGGATTATTGCTATTATACAATGACATTGTTATTAAACAAAGCCAACCGTTGGTAAATCCTGACATAACCACACACAGGAGTGGATTATTCCTTTTATACAATGACATTGTTATTAAACAAAGCCAACCAAGGGTAAATCCTGACATAACCATACACAGGAATGGATTATTGCTGTTATACAATGACATTGTTATTAAACAAAGCCAACCTTGGGTAAATCCTAACATAACCACACACAGGAATGAATTATTGCTATTATACAATGAAATTTGTAATAAACAAAGCCAACCGTGGGTAAATCCTGACATAACCACACACAGGAATGGATTATTGCTATTATACATTGTCATTGTTATTAATCACAGCCAACCGTGGGTAAATCCTGACATAACCACAAGCAGGAATGGATTATTGCTATTATACAATGGCATTGTTATTAAATACAGCCAACTGTGGGTAAATCCTGACATAACCACACAAAGAAATGGATTATTGCTATTACACAATGACATTGTTATTAAAAACAGCCAACCGAGGATAAATCCTGACATAAACACACACAGGAATGGAATATTGCTATTATACAATGGGATTGTTATTAAATAGAGGTAGCCATGGGTAAATCCTGACATAACCACACACAGAAATGGATTATTGCTATTATACAATGACATTGTTATTAAACAAAGCCAACCGTGGGTAAATCCTGACATAACCACACACAGGAGTGGATTATTGCTTTTATACAATGACATTGTTATTAAACAAAGCCAACCATGGGTAAATCCTGACATAACCACACACAGGAATGGATTATTGCTGTTATGCAATGACATTGTTATTAAACAAAGCCAACCGTGGGTAAATCCTGACATAACCACACACAGGAATGGATTATTGCTATTATACAATAACATTTTTATTAAACAAAGCCAACCGTGGGTAAATCCTGACATAACCACAAACAGGAATGGATTATTGCTGTTATACAATGACATTGTTATTAAACACAGCCAACAGTGGTTACATCCTGACATAACCACACACAGGAGTTGATTATTGCTTTTATACAATGACATTGTTATTAAACAAAGCAAACCATGGGTAAATCCTGACATAACCACACACAGGAATGGATTATTGCTATTATACAATGACATTGTTATTAAACAAAGTGAACCATGGGTAAATCCTGACATAACCACACACAGGAGTGGATTATTGCTATTAAAAATGGCATTGTTATTAAACACAGCCAGCCATGGGTAAATCCTGACATAACCACACACAGGAGTGGATTATTGCTATTATACATTGACATTGTTATTAAACAAAGCCAACCGTGTGTAAATCCTGATATAACCATACACAGGAATGGATTATTGCTATTATATGATGGCATTGTTATTAAACACAGCCAGCAGTGGGTAAATCCTGACGTAACCACGCACAGAAATGGATTACTGCTATTATACAATGACATTGTTATTAAACACAGCCAACCGTGGGTAAATGCTGACATAAACACACACAGGAATGGAATATTGCTATTATACAATGACATTGTTATTAAACACAGCCAGCCATGGGTAAATCCTGACATAACCGCACACAGAAATGGATTACTGCTATTATACAATGACATTGTTATTAAACAAAGCCAACCATGGGTAAATACTGACATAACCACACACATAAATGGATTATTGCTATTATAAAATGACATTGTTATTAAACAAAGCGAACCGTGGGTAAATCCTGACATAACTACACACAGGAGTCGATTATTGCTATTAAAAAATGGCATTGTTATTAAACACAGCCAGCCATGGGTAAATCCTGACATAACCACACACAGGAGTGGATTATTGCTATTATACATTGACATTGTTATTAAACAAAGCCAACCGTGTGTAAATCCTGATATAACCATACACAGGATTGGATTATTGCTATTATATGATGGCATTGTTATTAAACACAGCCAGCAGTGGGTAAATCCTGACATAACCACACACAGAAATGGATTACTGCTATTATACAATGACATTGTTATTAAACACAGCCAACCGTGGGTAAATGCTGACATAAACACACACAGGAATGGAATATTGCTATTATACAATGACATTGTTATTAAACACAGCCAGCCATGGGTAAATCCTGACATAACCGCACACAGAAATGGATTACTGCTATTATACAATGACATTTTTATTAAACAAAGCCAACTGTGGTTAAAATCTGACATAACTACACACAGGAATGGATTATTGCTATTATACAAAGACATTGTTATTAAACAAAGCCAACCATGGGTAAATCCTGACATAACCAGACACAGGAATGGATTATTGCTCTTATACAATGACATTGTTATTAAACAAAGCCAACCATGGGTAAATACTGACATAACCACACACAGAAATGGATTATTGCTATTATACAATGACATTGTTATTAAGCAAAGCGAACCATGGATAAATCCTGACATAACTACACACAGGAGTGGATTATTGCTATTAAAAAATGGCATTGTTATTAAACACAGCCCGCCATGGGTAAATCCTGACATAACCACACACAGGAGTGGATTATTGCTATTATACATTGACATTGTTATTAAAAAAAGCCAACTGTGTGTAAATCCTGATATAACCATACACAGGAATGGATTATTGCTATTATATGATGGCATTGTTATTAAACACAGCCAGCCATGGGTAAATCCTGACATAACCGCACACAGAAATGGATTACTGCTATTATACAATGACATTTTTATTAAACAAAGCCAACCGTGGGTAAAATCTGACATAACTACACACAGGAATGGATTATTGCTATTATACAAAGACATTGTTATTAAATAAAGCCAACCATGGGTAAATCCTGACATAACCACACACAGGAGTGGATTATTGATTTTATACAATGACATTGTTATTAAACAAAGCCAACCATGGGTAAATCCTGACATAACCACACACAGGAATGGATTATTGCTCTTATACAATGACATTGTTATTAAACAAAGCGGACCATGGGTAAATCCTGACATAACCACAGACAGGGGTGAATTATTGCTATTAAAAAATGGCATTGTTATTAAACACAGCCAGCCATGGGTAAATCCTGACATAACTACACACAGAAATGGATTATTGCTATTATACAATGACATTGTTATTAAACAAAGCCACCCGTGGGTAAATCCTGACATAACCACACACAGGAATGGATTATTGCTATTATACAATGACATTGTTATTAAACAAAGCCAACCGTGGGTGAATCATGACATAACCACACACAGGAGTGAATTATTGCTATTATGCAATAACATTGTTATTAAACAAAGCCAACGATGGGTAAATCCTGACATAACCACAAACAGGAATTGATTTTTGCTATTATGCAATGACATTGTTATTAAACAAAGCGAACAGGGGGTAAAGCCTGACATAAACACACACACAGGAGTGGATTATTGCTACTATACAATGAAATTGTTATTAAAAAAAGCCAACCGTGGGTAAATGCTGACATAAGGTTGGGAGGGTGGCCTTACAAACACAAGGTGCAGGGTTTGAGTCTCACAAGGGATAATTGGCTAATTTTAAAATGGCTCACAAGGGCAGTTAGCTTAGTACTAATTTATGAACCTAAACAGGAATGGATTATTGCTATTATACAATGACATTGTTATTAAACAAAGACAACCGTGGGTAAATCATGACATAACCACACACAGGAATGGATTATTGCTATTCCACAATGACATTGTTATTAAACATAGCGAACCGTGGATAAATCCTGACATAACCACACACAGGAGTTGATTATTGCTATTATACAATGACATTGTTATTAAACACAGCCAGCTTTGGGTAAATCCTGACCTAGCCACACACAGGAGTGGATTATTGCTACTATACAATGACATTGTTATTAAACAAAGACAACTGTATGTAAATTCTGACATAACCACACAAAATAGTGGATTATTGCTATTATACAATGACATTGGTTTTAAAAAATGCTAACCGTTGGTAAATCCTGACATAACCACACACAGGAATGGATTATTGCTACTATACAATGACATTGTTAATAAACAAAGCCAACCGTGGGTAAATCGTGACAACATTGGAGAACATGAAGATCTTTCCGAACACCATTATATTGGGCGACTTCAACTATCCAAACATTGACTGGGAGCACTACTCAAGCCACATCACCTTAGCCCAAGGGTTCTTGGAAATTATAAACTCAAATGCTATGGAACAACTAGTCACCACTCCCACAAGAGGGGACAACATACTAGAACTGATCATTACCAACATGGGGACTCTATGCTCCACACCAGAAGTATATCCCTCATTGGTAAGATCAGACCATAAATTAATTTCACTGGATGTCCACATCCCGACCCCACCCCCAGCCCAGAAAACCACAGTGAAAAACTTCTCAAAAGCGAACTTCTCACTTCTCAAAACTGAAGTGGAATCCTTCAAGGCCCCTGGGCCCTGGGCCAGTGGAAACTATGGCCCAAACTGCAGAATCCTATATAAGCGCATTCTACGGACATCTCCAGGAATGCATGGATCATGCTATCCCAAACAAAACCAAGACCCAATCATCCAAAGGCAGGCGTCCAGTCTGGTGGACCCCTGCCATAAATAAACTGTACAACAGAAGGAGGAAGGTACTACATGATAGAGCAAAATCCTAATAGGAAGGCATCTCTGATCAGTACTAGCAAAAAATTACGATCCCTCATAAAATCCTCCAAGGCCAGCTTGAGAGAAAAATTGCACAGGACACCAAAGGCAATCATAAGGCTTTTTCAGTTATGTTAGAAACCTGGGATGCAACTCCCAGACTTGTTCTGAGTTGATTCTAAACGACAAAATACACTGAACCCACAGACATCGCCAATATCCTGGCAGACAGGTTCAGTGCAAACTTCTCCCCTCCCCCAAAGAGCAAGTATCTATTCCGGCCGACGGCTGCCCCCCCGACATCTCTGATGCTCAGGTGAAGGCTGCCCTCTCCAAAGCAAAAACACTGCTTCCATGGGACCAGATGGCGTCCCAGGTTGCGTCCTACATGAACTCCAAGAGGAAATAATCCCTCAAATAAAACAGCTATACAATCTCAGCCTCACTACAGGATATGTGCCCACAGAATGGCATACAGCAACAGTGGTCCCACTCCACAAAGGTGGAGCCTCTACAGACCCTGGAAACTATCGCCCCATAAGCCTGACTAGCTTAGTCTGCAAGGCTATGGAGAGGATCATCATGGAGCTCATAAACAAAGACATTGGGGACGTACAGACACTAGATCCTACCCAGTTCGGCTTTGTCAAGGGCAGATCCTGCCTTTTGAACCTGGTTGACTTCTTCGAAACAGTCACCAAAGCCTTAGATGAAGGGAAGGTAGTCCACACAGCCTATCTGGACCTTGCAAAGGCATTTGACACAATACCCCACTCGGGCATCATAGATAAGCTATCCAGCTTAAATATAAACCCCTATGTCACAAGATGGGTCGCAAACTGGCTCAAAGACAGAACCCAAAGAGTGAGAGTTGCTGGAGCCATGTCCGACTCGAAACCGGTCACAAGTGGCATCCCACAGGGTTCTGTCCTGGGACCAGTCTTGTTCGGTATATACTTTTCCGAGGTACAGGCAAATGTGGGAGGACTATGGCTCACCAAGTTCGCAGACGACTGCAAACTGGGCACCATAATCAACTCTCCAGCTGACACAAACATCGTTCAAAAAGGTCTCACAGAGACAGATAACTGGTGCCAGCGCCATGGTTTAAAGCTAAATGCCAAAAATGTATAGTCATACCCTTTGGCAAAAACAATGTGCCCACAAATTACCACATAGGTGGAAACCCATTAAGTACAGAGAAAGTTATTAGGGACTTGGGGACCCAAGTTGATAGCAATCTCTCCTTTGAAAACCACATTGCCAAAGTGGTTAGAAAGACCTTCTACATAGCCCACCTCATCACGAAGGGTTTCACATCTAGATCAAGAGAGGTAATCATGCCTCTTTATTCATCCCTCATCAGGCCCATCATAGAATACAATGCCCCTTTTGAGATGTACCTTACCCGACACCTGCAGCAATTAGAAAGACCCCAAAAGTATCTCACCAAGAGGATCAAGGGTCTCAAACAGATGCCATATGCTGCTCGGTTAAAAAAAACTCCAGCTCTACTCAGTTGCATACCTACTTCGAGGTGATCTATGCCTGACATACAAAGCTATGTCAAATCCAGAATTAATGGACATGCTCCACCTCAGTAAATCTAAATCCCTTAGAGCCACCTGCTCGAGGGACTTGAACCTCAGCACAGAAATAAATAGAAATTGCTGGAGGGACAGGTTCATAACCAGAGGCTCCCTTCGCTCTGGAATAGAATTCCAGTTCATGTGAGGCAGAGCACCTCACTGAATCTCTTCAAGAAGAATCTCGATAGGTGGATGGGGGATCATAGGTTTGTCCCAGGGATTACTCCCGTGTCACTATTGGACAGAGGCACAGTAAACTAAACCTTAAAAAGGGCACAGTATACTCAAATCAAGGGGTGGTGTAAGCCATACAGAATCGGGCTAGGCTTATAATTGTCCCAGGGCAGATAGCTTAGTATGAACCTATGAACCTATGAACCTATAACCACACACAGGAATGGATTATTGCTATTATACAATGACATTGTTATTA
Organism: Protopterus annectens; assembly: GCF_019279795.1. Classification (NCBI taxonomy): domain Eukaryota; kingdom Metazoa; phylum Chordata; order Ceratodontiformes; family Protopteridae; genus Protopterus; species Protopterus annectens. The sequence goes on along the minus strand of NC_056741.1, from coordinate 61,220,371 downwards.
CACACAGCCAGCCTTGGGTAAATCCTGACATAACCACACACAGGATTGGATTATTGCTATTATACAATGACATTTTTATTAAACAAAGCCAACCGTAGGTAAATCCTGACATAAACACACACAGAAATGGATTATTGCTATTATACAATAACATTGTTATTAAACAAAGCCAACCATGGGTAAATCCAGACATAACCACACACAGGAATGGATTTTTGCTATTATGCAATGACATTGTTATTAAACAAAGCGAACCGTGGGTAAATCCTGACATAAACACACACACAGGAGAGGATTATTGCTACTATACAATGACATTGTTAATAAAAAAGACAACCGTGGGTAAATCCTGACATAAGGTTGGGAGGGTGGCCTAATGGTTAAGGTGTTTGCCTTACAAACATAAGGTGCAGTGTATGAGTCTCATAAGGGATAATTAGCTAAGCTTAAAATGGCTCGCAAGGGCAGTTAGCTTAGTGCTAATCTATGAACCTAAACAGGAATGGATCATTGCTATTATACAATGACATTGTTATTAAACAAAGCCGACCGTGGGTAAATCCTGACATAACCACACACAGGAATGGATTATTGCTAATATACAATGACATTATTATTAAACAAAGCCAACCGTGGGTAGATGCTGACATAACCACACACAGGAATGGATTATTGCTATTATACATTGGCATTGTTATTAAACATAGCCAGCCATGAGTAAATCCTGACATAACCACACACAAGAATGGATGATTGCTATTATACAATGACATTGTTATTAAACAAAGCCAACTGTGGGTAAATCCTGACATAACCACAAACAGGAATGGATTATTGCTATTATACAATGACATTGTTACTAAACACAGCCAGCTGTGGGTAAATCCTGACCTAGCTACACACAGGTGTGGATTATTGCTACTATACAATGACATTGTTATTAAACAAAGACAACTGTTGGTAAATTCTGACATAACCACACAAAATGGTGGATTATTGCTATTATACAATCACACTGGTTTTAAAAAAAGCCAACCGTGGGTAAATCCTGACATAACCACAAACAGGAGTGGATTATTGCTATTATACAATGACATTTTTATTAAACAAAGCCAACCGTGGGTAAATCCTGACATAAACACACACAGGAATTGATTAATTCTATTATACAATGACATTGTTATTAAACAAAGCCAACCATGGGTAAATCCAAGCATTACCACATATAGGAATGGATTATTGCTATTATACAATTACATTGTTATTTAACAAAGCTAACTGTGGGTAAATCCTGAAATAACCACACACAGGAATGAATTACTGCTATTATGCAAAGATATTGTTATTAAACACAGCCAGCCTTGGGTAAATCCTGACATAACCACACAAAGGAGTGGATTATTGCTATTATACAATGACATTTTTATTAAACAAAGCTCACCGTGGGTAAATCCTGACATAACCACAAAAAGGAATGGATTATTGTTATTATACAGTGATATTGTTATTAAATAAAGCCAACCATGGGTAAATCCTGACATAACCACACACAGGAGTGGATTATTGCTATTATACAATAACATTCTTATTAAACAAAGCCAACCGAGGGTAAATCCTTAGATAACCACACACAGGAATGGATTATTGCTATTATAGAATGGCATTGTTATTAAACACAGCCAGCCATGGGTAAATCCTGAAATAACCACACACAGGACTGGATTATTGCTATTATACAATGACATTGTTATTAATCAAAGCCAACCGTGGCTAAATCATGACATAACCACAAATAGGAGTGTATTATTGCTATTATACAATAACATTGCTATTAAATAAAGCCAACCATGGGTAAATCCTGACTTAACCACACACAGGAATGGATTTTTGCTATTATACAATGATATTGTTATTAAACAAAGCGAACCGTGGGTAAATTTTGACATAACCACACACAGGATTGGATTCTTGCTATTATATAATGACATTGTTATTAAACACAGCCAGCCATGGGTAAATCCTGACATAACCACACACAGGAATGGATTTTTGCTATTATGCAATGACATTGTTATTAAACAAAGTGAACTGTGGGTAAATCCTGACATAAACACACACAGGAGTGGATTATTGCTACTATACAATAACATTGTTATTAAAAAAGCCAACCGTGGGTAAATCCTGACCAAAGGTTGGGAGGGTGGCCTAATGGTCAAGGTGTTTGCCTTACAAACACAAGGTGCAGGATTTGAGTCTCACAAGGGATAATTTGCTAAGCTTAAAATGGCTCGCAAGGGCAGTTAGATTAGTACTAATCTATGAACCTAAACAGGAATGGATTATTGCTGTTATACAATGACATTGTTATTAAACAAAGCCAACCGTGGGTAGATGCTGACATAACCACACACAGGAATGGATTATTGCTATTATACAATGACATTGTTATTAAACACAGCCAGCTGTGGGTAAATCCTGACCTAGCCACACACAGGTGTGGATTATTGCTACTATACAATGACATTGTTATTAACAAAGACAACTGTTGGTAAATTCTGACATAACCACACAAAATAGTGGATTATTGCTATTATACAATGACATTGGTTTTAAAAAAAGCCAACCGTGGGTTAATCCTGACATAACCAGACACAGGAATGGATTATTGCTACTATACAATGACATTGTTATTAAACAAAGCCAACCGTGGGTAAATCGTGACATAACCACACACAGGAATGGATTATGGCTATTATACAATGACATCGTTATTAAACACAGCCAGCCTTGGGTAAATCCTTACATAACCACACCCAGGAGTGGATTATTGCTATTATACAATGACATTGTTATTAAACAAAACGAACCGTGGGTAAATCCTGACATAAACACACACACAGGAGTGGATTATTGCTACTATACAATGACATTGTTATTAAAAAAAGCCAACCGTGGGTAAATCCTGACATAAGTTTGGGAGGGTGACCTAATGGTTAAGGTGTTTGCCTTATAATCATAAGGTACAGGGTATGAGTCTCACAAAAGATAATTGGCTTAAAATGGTTCGCAAGAGCAGTTAGCTTAGTACTAATCGATGAACTGAAACAGGAATGGATTATTGCTATTATACAATGACATTGCTACTAAAAAAAGCCAACCATGGATAAATCATGACATAACCACACATAGGAATGGATTATTGCTATTATACAATGACATTGTTATTAAACAAAGCCAACTGTGGGTAAATCCTGATATAACCACTCACAGGAATGGATTATTGCTATTATACAATGACATTGTCATTAAACAAAGCCAACCATGGGTAAATCCTGACATAACCACACACAGGAGTGGATTATTGCTACTATACAATAACATTGTTATTAAACAAAGCCAACTGTGGGTAAATTGTGACATAACCACACAGAGGAATAGATTATTGCTATTATACAATGACATTGTTATTAAACACAGCCAGCATTGGGTAAATCCTGACATAACCACACACAGGAATGGATTTTTGCTATTATGCAATGATATTGTTATTAAACAAAGCCAACCGTGGGTAAATCCTGACATAAGGTTGGGAGGGTGGCCTAATGGTTAAGGTGTTTGCCTTGCAAACATAAGGTGCAGGGTTTGAGTCTCACAAGGGATAATTGGCTAAGCTTAAAATAGCTTGCAAGGGCAGTTAGCTTAGTGCTAATCTATGAACCATAACAGGAATGTATTATTGCTATTATACAATGACATTGGTTTTAAAAAAAGCCAACCGTGGGTAAATCCTGACATAACCACACACAGGCATAGATTATTGCTGTCATACAATGACATTGTTATTAAACACAGCCAACCATGGGTAAATTGTGACATAACCACACACAGGAATGGTTTATTGCTATTATACAATGGCATTGTTATTAAACTAATCCAACCGACATAACCACACACAGGAGTGGATTATTGCTATTATACAGAGACATGGTTATTAAACAAAGCCACTGTGGATAAATCTTGAAATAACCACACACAGGAATGGATTATTGCTATTATACAATGACATTGTTATTAAACACAGCCAGCCATGGGTAAATCCTGACATAACCACACACAGGAATAGATTACTGCTATTATGCAATGACATTGTTATTAAACACAGGTAGCCGTGGGTAAATCCTGAGATAACCACAGACAGGAATGGATTATTGCTATTATACAATGCCATTGTTATAAAACACAGCCATCTGTGGGTTAATCCTGATATAACAACACACAGGAGTGGACTATTGCTATTATACAATGGCATTGTTATTAAACAATGCCAAAAGTGGGTAAATTCTGACATAACCACACACAGGAATGGATTATTGCTATTATACAATGCTATTGTTATTAAACACAGCCAGCCATGGGTAATTCCTGATATAACCACACACAGGAATGGGTTACTGCTATTATACAATGACATTGTTATTAAACAATGCCAAAAGTGGGTAAATTCTGACATAACCACACACAGGAATGGATTATTGCTATTATACAATGGCATTGTTATTAAACACAGCCAGCCATAGGAAATTCCTGACATAACCACACATAGGAGTGGATTATTGCTATTATACAATGACATTGTTATTAAACAAAGCCAACCATGTGTAAATCTTGATATAACCACAAACAGGAATGGATTATTGCTATTATACAATGACATTGTTATTAAACACAACCAACCGTGGGAAAATCCTGACATAACCACACACAGGAATGGATTATTGCTATTATAAAATGACATTTTTATTAATCAAAGCTAACCGTAGGTAAATCCTTACTTAACCACACACAGGAATGGATTTGTGCTATAATACAATGGCATTGTTATTAAACACAGCCAACCATGGGTAAATCCTGACATAACCACATACATGAATGGATTATTGCTATTATACAATGACATCGTTATTAATCAAAGCCAACTATTGGCAAATCCTGACATAACCACTCACAGGAATGGATTATTGCTATTATACAATGACATTGTTATAAAACAAAGCGAACCCTAGGTAAATCCTGACATAACCACACACAGGAGTGGATTATTGCTATTATACAATGGCATTGTTATTAAACACAGCCAGCCGTGGGTAAATCCTGACATAACCACAGACAGAAGTGGATTATTGCTATTCTGCAATGACATTGTTATTAAACACAGCCAGCCGTGGGTAAATCCTGACATAACCACACACAGGAATGGATTATTGCTATTATACAATGACATTGTTATTAAACAAAGCCAACTGTGGGTAAATCCTGACATAACCACACACAGGAATGGATTATTGCTATTATACAATGACATTGTTATAAAACACAATCAGCCTTGGGTAAATCCTCACAAAAACACACACAGGAGTGGATTATTGCTTTTACAGATTGGCATTGTTATTAAACAATGCCAAAAGTGGGTAAATCCTGACATAACCACACACAGGAATGGATTATTGCTATTATGCAATGGCATTGTTGCTAAACACAGCCAGCCATGGGTAAATCCTGATATAACCACACAGATGAGTGGACTATAGTTATTATACAATGGCATTGTTATAAACAATGACACAAGTGGGTAAATTCTGACATAACCACAGACAGGAATGGATTATTGCTATTATACAATGACATTGTTAATAAACAAAGACAACCGTGGTTAAATCCTTACATAGCCACACACAGGAATGAATTATTGCTATTATACAATGACATTGTTACTAAACACAGCAAGCCATGGTTAAACCCTCATATTACCACACACAGGAATGGATTACTGCTATTATACAATGTCAATGTTATTAAACACAGCCAGCCATGGCTAAATCCTGATATAACCACACAAAGGCGTGGATTATTGCTATTATACATTGACACTGTTATTAAATAAAGCCAACCATTGGTAAATCCTGACATAACCACACACAGGAGTGGATTATTGCTATTATAAAATGGCATTGTTATTAAATATAGCCAGCCATGGGCAAATCCTGATTTAACCACAAATAGGAGTGGAATATTGATATTTTACAATGACATTGTTATTAAACAAAGCCAACCGTGGGTAAATCCTGATATAACCACACACAGGGATGGATTATTGCTATTATACAATGACATTGTTATTAAACACAGCCAGCTATGGGTAAATCCTGACAAAACCATACACAGAAATGGATTATTGTTGTTATAAATTGCCATTGTTATGAAACACAGCCAACCATGGGTGAATCCTGACATAACCACACACAGGAATGTATTATTGCTATTATACAATGACATTGTTATTAAACAAACCAACCGTGTGTAAATCCTAACATAACCCCACACAGGAATGGATTGTTGCTATTATACAATGACATTGTTATTAAACAAAGCCAACTGTGGGTAAATCCTGACATAGCCACACACAGGAGTGGATTATTGCTATTATACAATGACACTGCTATTAAACAAAGACAACTATGGGTAAATCCTGACATAACCACACACAGGGATGGATTATTTCTATTATACAATGACATTGTTATTAAACAAAGCCAACCGTGGGTAAATCCTGACATAACCACACACAGGTTCATAGGTTCATAGGTTGTTACTAGGCTATCAGCCCTAGGGCCTATACAAGCCTAGCCATAACAATTCCCTGGCTATTTCTTCCCACATTATTTACTTTCCTGGACCCCTGTCTAGCAGGGCGACTGACGTGATCCCTGGGGTGAATTTCCTTTCTCCCATCCAATCGTCAAGGTTCCTCTTGAAGAGGTCCAAAGAGGCACTCTGCTTGATATGTATGGGCAATCTGTTCCAGAGTCTGGGGAGTCTCTGGGTCAGGAACCTATCCCTCCAGCATGTTTTGTTTATTGTGATGACAAGGTTTAGATCCCTGGACCGTGTAGCTCTGAGGGATTGGGATTTCTTTAAGTGTAGCATGTCCAACAGCTCTGGGTTTGACATGGCCTTGTATGTTAAGCAGAGATCACCTCTGAGTAGACGATATGCGACAGAGTATAGCTGGAGTTTTTTATAGCGGTCAGCGTAGGGCATCTGCTTTAGGCCTGTGATTCTTTTAGTGAGGTATTTCTGTGGCCTTTCCAGTTGTTGCAGATGTCTTGAGAGGTACATACCAAATGGGGCGTTGTATTCTATAATGGGTCTAATGAGGGATGAGAACAGTGGGACAATGACCTCATTTTTTCTGGATGAAAAGCCCTTCGTGATGAGGTGTGCCACATAGAAGGATTTCCTGACTGTTGTGGCGATGTGGTTATCGAAGGTGAGACCACTGTCCACCTGTGTCCCTAAGTCTCTTATCACACTTTCTGTGTTTAGTGTACTGCCACCTATATGGTAATTCATGGATACATGTTTTTCCCAAAGGGGATAACAATACATTTCTTGGCATTGAGCTTGAGCCCATGGCTCTGGCACCAAGCATCTGTTTCTGTAAGGCCCTTTTGTAGAGTATCCACATCATTTGGGGATTCAATAATGGCTCCCAGTTTGCAGTCATCTGCAAACTTTGTTAGCCAGAGTCCCTTAGTGTTGACCTGTACTTCAGAGAAGTAGATGCCAAACAAGAGCGGCCCCAGGACTGAACCCTGAGGTACTCCACTTGTCACTTGTCTGGAGCTGGATTTGGAGTCGGCTACTTTTACAGTGTGGGTTCTATCAGTAAGCCATTTAGCAACCCATTGGGTGACATAGGGATTAATGCCCAACTTTGTAAGTTTATCTATGATTCCAGAGTGGGGGATGGTGTCAATGGCCTTGGCAAGGTCTAGATAGGCTGTGTGGACCACCTTACCCTTGTCCATGGCTCTGGAGACTGATTCAAAGAAGTCAATCAGGTTCAGGAGACAAGATCAGCCCTTCACAAACCCAAACTGGGTGGGGTCCAGTGTTTGAAGGTTGCCAATGTCTTTGTTTATAAGTTCCATGATAATACGCTCCATGGCCTTGCAGATAAGGCTTGTCAGACTGATGGGACGGTATTTTCCGGGATCCAAGGTGGATCCCCCCTTGTGGATTGGGATAACTGTAGCTCTGCGCCACTCAGTGGGCATGAAACCTGAGGTGAGGCTATGATTAAACATGACACTGAGGTGATGTGCCAGTTCATATTGTAGTTCATGTAGTACACAGCCCGGGATGTCATCTGGTCCCATGGATGCTGTATTCTTGGCTTTAGAGAGTGCGTTTTGTACCCGTGTGGCCGTTATTACTGGAATTTGGCAATCTTCTGGTATTGAGATGGGCCATTTAGGGGGTGAGAGGGGGGTGAAGTTGGCACTGAATCGATCTGCCAGGATATTGGCAATATCCTTCGGATCAGTATATTTAATGCCATTCTGTTTTAGCTCAGAGCAGATCTGAGCATTGCCATTTAGATTCTTGACATAGTTATAGAATGCTTTGTGGTTGTCTTTGGAATCTTTGGCAATTTTATTTTCGTAACTAGCTTTGGAGGATTTTATGTGGCATCTCAGTTTCTTACTGAGGCTAGTAAGGGAGTTTTTTGCATCCTGGGATTTTCCTCTTTTCTGCAAAAGTTTCTTCCTTTTGTTGTAAAGTTTGTTTATGGCAGGGGACCACCAGATTGGCTTCCTTTATTTGGATGAGAGCATTTTGGTTCTATTTGGGATGGCACGATTCATGCATGAGTGGATGTGCTCGTACAGTGCCTTAGTGTAGGATTCAGCAGATGAACTTTTAGGTCCCATCTGCATGGGTGTCATGAAGTTTGTCACTTCTGACTTGAGTAGCATGAAGTTGGATTTGGAGAAGTTTCTTATGGTGGTTTCTTTACTGGGGGGTGGGGGTGGGATGTGGATGTTAAGGGTGATTAGCTTATGGTCAGACCTGACTAACGAGGAGTGGATTATTGCTATTATACAATGCCATTGTTATTAAATACAGCCAGCCGTGGGTAAATCCTGATATAACCACACACAGGAGTAGGCTATTGTTATAATAAAATGGCATTGTTATTAAACAATGCCAACAGTGGGTAAATCCTGACATAACCACACACAGGAATGGATTATTGCTATTATACAATGACACTGTTATTAAACAAAGTGAATCATGGGTAAATCCTGAAATAACCAAACACAGGAGTGGATTATTGCTATTAAAAAATGGCATTGTTATTAAACACAGCCAGCCATGGGTAAATCCTGATATAACCACACACAGGATTGGATTATTGCTATTATACAATGACATTGTTATCAAACAAAGCCAACTGTGCGTAAATCCTGATATAACCATACACAGGAATGGATTATTGCTATTATACAATGCCATTGTTATTAAACACAGCCAGCCTTGGTTAAATCCTGACATTACCACACACATGAGTAAATTATTGCTATTATGCAATGACATTTTTATTAAACAAAGCCAACCGTAGGTAAATCCTGACATAACCACACATAGGAATAGCTTATTGCTATTATAGAATGACATTGTTATTAAACTAAGCCAACAGTGGTTAAATCCTGACATAACCACACACAGGAATGGATTATTGCTATTATAAAATGGCGTTGTTTTTAAACACAGCCAGCCATGTGTAAATCCTGACATAACCACACACAGGAGTGGATTATTGCTATTATACAATGACATTGTTATAAAACAAAGCCAACCATGAGTAAATCCTAATATAAGCACAAACAGAAATGGATTATTGCTATTATAAAATGACATTGTTATTAAACAAAGACAACCATAGGTAAATCCTGACATAACTACACACAGGAATGGATTATTTCTATTATACAATGGCATTGTTGTTAAACAAAGACAACCGTGGTTAAATACTGACATAACCACACAGAGGAGTGGACTATAGCTATTATACAATGGCATTGTTATAAACAATGCCAAAAGTTGTTAAATTCTGACATAACCACAGACAGGAATGGATTATTGCTATTATACAATGACAATGTTATGAAACAAAGACAACCGTGGGTAAATCCTGACATAACTACACACAGGAATGGATTATTGCTATTATACAAAGACATTGTTTTTAAACAAAGCCAACTGTGGGTAAATCCTGACATAACCACACACAGGAGTGGATTATTGCTATTATACAATGACATTGTTATTAAACAAAGCCAACCGTGGGTAAATCCTGACATAACCACACACAGGAGTGGATGATTGCTATTATACAATGACATTGTTATTAAACAAAGCCAACCGTGGGTAAATCCAGACATAACTACACACAGGAATGGATTATTGCTAATATACAAAGACATTGTTATTAAACAAAGCCAACTGTGGGTAAATCCTGACATAACCACACACAGGAGTGGATTATTGCTATTATACAATGACATTGTTATTAAACAAAGCCAACCGTGGGTAAATCCTGACATAACCACACACAGGAATGGATTATTGCTATTATACAATGACATTGTTATTAAACAAAGCCAACCGTGGGTAAATCCTGACATAACCACACACAGGAATGGATTATTGCTATTATACAATGGCATTGTTATTAAACACAGCCAGCCGTGGGTAAATCCTGACATAACCACACACAGGAATGGATTATTGCTATTATACAATGACATTGTTATTAAACAAAGCCAACCATGGGTAAATCCTGACATAACCACACACAGGAATGGATTATTGCTATTATACAATGACATTGTTATTAAACAAAGCCAACCGTGGGTAAATCCTGACATAACCACACACAGGAATGGATTATTGCTATTATACAATGACATTGTTATTAAACAAAGCCAACCTTGTGCAAATCGTGACATAACAACACACAGGAATGGATTATTGCTATTATACAATGGCATTGTTATTAAACTAAGCCAACCGTGGGTAAATCCTAACATAACCACACACAGGAGTGGATTATTGCTATTATACAGTGACATTGTTATTAAGCAAAGCCAACCAATGGTAAATCCTGACATAACCACACACAGGAATGGATTATTGCTATTATACAATGACATTGTTATTAAACAAAGCCAACTGTGGGTAAATCCTGACATAACCACACACAGGAATGGATTATTGCTATTATACAATGACATTGTTATTAAACAAAGCCAACCGTGGGTAAATCCTGACATAACCACACACAGGAATGGATTATTGCTATTATACAATGACATTGTTATTAAACAAAGCCAACTGTGGGTAAATCCTGACATAACCACACACAGGAATGGATTATTGCTATTATACAATGACATTGTTATTAAACAAAGCCAACCGTGGGTAAATCCTGACATAACCACACACAGGAATGGATTATTGCTATTATACAATGACATTGTTATTAAACAAAGCCAACCGTGGGTAAATCCTGACATAACCACACACAGGAATGGATTATTGCTATTATACAATGACATTGTTATTAAACACAGCCAGCCATGGGTAAATCCTGACATAACCACACACAGGAATGGATTATTGCTATTATACAATGACATTGTTATTAAACAAAGCCAACCATGGGTAAATCCTGACATAACCACACACAGGAATGGATTATTGCTATTATACAATGACATTGTTATTAAACAAAGCCAACCGTGGGTAAATCCTGACATAACCACACACAGGAATGGATTATTGCTATTATACAATGACATTGTTATTAAACAAAGCCAACCGTGGGTAAATCCTGACATAACCACACACAGGAATGGATTATTGCTATTATACAATGACATTGTTATTAAACAAAGCCAACCATGGTAAATCCTGATATAACCACACACAGGAATGGATTATTGCTATTATACAATGACATTGTTATTAAACACAGCCAACCGTGGGAAAATCCTGACATAACCACACACAGGAATGGATTATTGCTATTATAAAATGACATTGTTATTAAACACAGCCAACCATGGGTAAATACTGACATAACCACACACAGGAGTGGATTATTGCTATTATACAATGACATTGTTATTAAACAAAGCCAACCGTGGGTAAATCCTGACATAACCACACACAGGAATGGATTATTGCTATTATACAATGACATTGTTATTAAACAAAGCCAACCATGGGTAACTCCTGATATAACCACACACAGGAATGGATTATTGCTATTATAAAATGACATTGTTATTAAACACAGCCAACCGTGGGTAAATACTGACATAACCACACACAGGAATGGAGTATTGCTATTATACAATTGCATTATTATTAAACACAGCCAGCCATGGGTAAATCCTGACATAACCACACACAGGAGTGGATTATTGCTATTATGCAATGACATTGCTATTAAACAAAGCCAACCATGCGTAAATCCTGATATAACCACACACAGGAATGGATTATTGCTATTATACAATGACATTGTTATTAAACAAAGCCAACTGTGGGTAAATCCTGACATAACCACACACAGGAATGGATTATTGCTATTATACAATGGCATTGTTATTAAACACAGCCAGCCATGGGTAAATCCTGACATAACCACACACAGGAATGGATTATTGCTATTATACAATGACATTGTTATTAATCAAAGCCAACCGTGGGTAAATCCTGACATAACCACACACAGGAATAGATTATTGCTATTATACAATGCCATTGTTATTAAACACAGCCAACCATGGGTAAATCCTGACATAACCACAAACAGGAATGGATTATTGCTATTATACAATGACATTGTTATTAAACAATGCCAACCATGGGTAAATCCTGACATAACCACACACAGGAGTGGATTATTGCTATTATACAATGGCATTGTTATTAAACAATGCCAACCGTGGGTAAATCCTGATATAACCACACACAGGAGTAGATTATTGCTATTATACAATGACATTGTTATTAAACAAAGCCAACCATGGGTAAATCCTGACATAACCACACACAGGAATGGATTATTGCTATTATACAATGGCATTGTTATTAAACACAGCCAGCCGTGGGTAAATCCTGACATAACCACACACAGGAATGGATTATTGCTATTATACAATGACATTGTTATTAAACAATGCCAACCATGGGTAAATCCTGATATAACCACACACAGGAGTGGATTATTGCTATTATACAATGACATTGTTATTAAACAAAGCCAACCGTGGGTAAATCCTGACATAACCACACACAGGAATGGATTATTGCTATTATACAATGACATTGTTATTAAACAAAGCCAACCGTGGGTAAATCCTGACATAACCACACACAGGAATGGATTATTGCTATTATACAATGACATTGTTATTAAACACAGCCAGCCATGGGTAAATCCTGATATAACCACACACAGGAATGGATTATTGCTATTATACAATGACATTGTTATTAAACACAGCCAGCCATGGGTAAATCCTGACATAACCACACACAGGAGTGGATTATTGCTATTATACAATGACATTGTTATTAAACAAAGCCAACCGTGGGTAAATCCTGACATAACAACACATAGGAATGGATTATTGCTATTATACAATGGCATTGTTATTAAACTAAGCCAAAGTTGGTAAATCCTGACATAACCACACACAGGAATGGATTATTGCTATTATACAATGACATTGTTATTAAACACAGCCAGCCATGGGTAAATCCTGACATAACCACACACAGGAATGGATTATTGCTATTATACAATGCCATTGTTATTAAACACAGCCAGCCGTGGGTAAATCCTGACATAACCACACACAGGAGTGGATTATTGCTATTATGCAAAGGCATTGTTATTAAACACAGCCAACCATGGTTAAATCTTGACATAACTACACACAGGAGGGGATTATTGCTATTATACAATGCCATTGTTATTAAACAAAGCCAACCGTGGGTAAATCCTGACATAACCACACACAGGAATGGATTATTGCTATTATACAATGACATTGTTATTAAACACAGCCAGCCATGGGTAAATCCTGATATAACCACACACAGGAATGGATTATTGCTATTATACAATGACATTGTTATTAAACAAAGCCAACCATGGGTAAATCCTGACATAACCACACACAGGAGTGGATTATTGCTATTATACAATGACATTGTTATTAAACAAAGCCAACCGTGGGTAAATCCTGACATAACCACACACAGGAATGGATTATTGCTATTATACAATGACATTGTTTTTAAACAAAGACAGCCATGGGTAAATTCTGACATAACCACACACAGGAATGGATTACTGCTATTATACAATGACATTGTTATTAAACACAGCCAACCATGTGGTAAATCCTGACATAACCACACACAGGAAGTGGATTATTGCTATTATACAATGACATTGTTATTAAACACAGCCTGTGTGGTAAATCCTGACATAACCACACAGGAATGGAATATTGCTATTATACAATGACATTATTATTAAACAAAAACAACCATGGGTAAATCCTGACATAACCACACAGAGGAATGGATGACTGCTATTATACAATGACATTGTTATTAAACAACAGCCAAAAGTGGTAAATCCTGACATAACCACACACAGGAATGGATTATTGCTATTATACAATGATTGTTATTAAACAGACTAGCTGCCTAAATCTTGGATTACACACACAGGAATGGATTATGCTATAGAATATATATTTTCTATTAAACTTGACGGAGTTAAATCTGACATAACCACACAGTCTGATTATTGCTATTATACAGTGATTAACTAAATAACCATGGGTAAATCCTGACATAACCACACAGGAAGTTACACTGTTTTGATTATGGCTATTATACAATGACATTGTTATTAAACACAGCCAGCCATGGGTAAATCCTGACATAACCACCACAGGAATGGATTATTGCTATTATACAATGACATTGTTATTAAACACAGCCAGCCATGGGTAAATCCTGACATAACCACACACGAGAATGGATTATTGCTATTATACAATGACATTGTTATTAAACACAGCCAGCCATGGGTAAATCCTGACATAACCACACACGAGAATGGATTATTGCTATTATACAATGACATTGTTATTAAACACAGCCAGCCATGGGTAAATCCTGACATAACCACACACGAGAATGGATTATTGCTATTATACAATGACATTGTTATTAAACACAGCCAGCCATGGGTAAATCCTGACATAACCACACACAGGAATGGATTATGGCTATTATACAATGACATTGTTATTAAACACAGCCAGCCATGGGTAAATCCTGACATAACCACACACGAGAATGGATTATTGCTATTATACAATGACATTGTTATTAAACACAGCCAGCCATGGGTAAATCCTGACATAACCACACACGAGAATGGATTATTGCTATTATACAATGACATTGTTATTAAACACAGCCAGCCATGGGTAAATCCTGACATAACCACACACGAGAATGGATTATTGCTATTATACAATGACATTGTTATTAAACACAGCCAGCCATGGGTAAATCCTGACATAACCATGCACAGGAATGGATTATTGCTATTATACAATGACATTGTTATTAAACACAGCCAGCCTTGTGTAAATCCTGACATAACCACACACAGGAGTGGATTATTGCTATTATGCAATGACATTGTTATTAAACAACGCCAACCGTGGGTAAATCCTGACATAACCACATACAGGAGTGGATTATTGCTATTATACAATGACATTGTTATTAAACAAAGCCACCCGTGGGTAAATCCTGACATAACCACACATAGGAATGGATTATTGCTATTATACAATGACATTTTTATTAAACAATGCCAACCGTGGGTAAATCCTGACAAAACCAGAGACACGAATGGATTATTGTTATTATACAGTGACATTGTTATTAAACAAAGCCAACCATGGTAAATCCTGACATAACCACAAACAGGAATGGATTATTGCTATTATACAATAGCATTGTTGTTAAACACAGCCAACCGTGGGTTAATCCTGACATAACTACACACAGGAGTGGATTATTGCTATTATACAATGACACTTTTATAAACAAAGCCAACCATGAGTAAATCCTGACATAACCACACACAGGAGTGGTTTATTGCTATTATACAATGGCATTGTTATTAAACAATGCCAAAAGTGGGTAAATCCTGACATAACCACACACAGGAATGGATTATTGCTATTATACAATGACATTGTTATTAACCAAAGAGAACCGTGGGTAAATCCTGACATAACCACACACAGGAATGGATTATTGCTATTATACAATGACATTGTTATTAAACACAGGCAGCCATGGGTAAACCCTGATATAACCACACACAGGAATGGATTACTGCTATTACACAATGACAATATTATTAAACAGAGCCAGCCATGGGAAATCCTGAGACAACCACACCCAGGAATGGATTATTGCTATTATACAATGCCATTGTTATTAAAGCAGCCAGCCATGGATAAATCCTGACATAACCACAAACAGGAGTGGATTATTGCTATTATACAATGACATTTTTAGTAAACACAGCCAACCGTGCGTAAATCCTGATACTACCACACACAGGAATGGATTATTGCTATTATACAATGGCATTGTTATTAAACAAAGCCAACAGTGGGTAAATCCTGACATAACCACACACAGGAGTGGATTATTGCTGTTATACAATGACATTGTTATTAAGCAAAGCCAACCATGGGTAAATCCTGACATAACCACACACAGGAATGGATTATTGCTATTATACAATGACATTGTTATTAAACAAAGCCAGCCGTGGGTAAATCCTGACATAACCACACACAGGAGTGGATTATTGCTATTATACAATGACATTGTTATTAAACAAAGACAACAGTGGGTAAATCCTGACATAACCACACACAAGAGTGGAGTACTGCTATTATACAATGACATTGAACAAAGACAACCGTGTGCATACCTCTTAGGTGTACCTCATTATGAGGAACGTACCTCATTTGGAGTCTTAAAAAGTTCATGTTCCTCAAAGTTCTTCAATGTTCCACACTGAAAGTCTCTGTCACACATTCAGTGTTAGGAATTTTTTTTAAATGAAATGCATGGTAAATTGAAATGAATGATATTAATTCATTAAAAGATTGTCTTTATAAGTAAAACCAGCATATTTTAACCATCCTATGGCTTTCCTAGTTGAAGTTGGTAGTAAGCCATTAGTATGTGTTCCACATTTTGCCCATTTGTTCCACATTATGAGGGCTAGTGTTCCTCATTTTGGAGCTGGAAGGTTGATAGCTATGACTGTGCGTAAATCGTGACATAACCACACACAGGAATGGATTATTCCTATTATACAATGGCATTGTTGTTAAACACAGCCAGCCAGGGGTAAATCCTGATATAACCACACAGAGGAGTGGATTATTGCTATTATACACTGGCATTGTTATTAAACAATATCAAAAGTGGGTAAATCCTGACATAACCACACACAGGAATGGTTTATTGCTATTATACAGTGACATTGTTATTAAACAAAGACAAACAAGGGTAAATCCTGACATAACCACAGACAGGAGAGGATTTTTGCTATTATACAATGACATTGTTATTAAACAATGCCAACCGTGGGTAAATCCTGACATAACCACACACAGGAATGGATTATTGCTGTTATACAATGACATTGCTTTTAAACACAGCAAGCCTTGGGCAAATCCTGACATCATCACAGACAGGAGTGGATTATTGCTATTATACAATGACATTTTTATTAAACAAAGCCAACCATGGGTAAATCCTGACATAACCACACACAGGAATAGATTATTGCTATTATACAATGACATTGTTATTAAACAAAGCCAACCGTGGGTAAATCCTGACATAACCACACACAGGAATGGATTATTGCTATAATACAATGACATTGTTATTAAACAAAGCCAACCATGGGTAAATCCTGACATAACCACACACAGGAGTGGTTTATTGCTATTATACAATGGCATTGTTATTAAACAAAGCCAACCGTGGGTAAATCCTGACATAACCACACACAGGAATGGATTATTGCTATAATACAATGACATTGTTATTAAACAAAGCCAACCATGGGTAAATCATGACATAACCACACACAGGAATGGATTATTGTTATTATACAATGACATTGTTATTAAACACAGCCGGCCTAGGGAAAATCCAGACATAACCACACACAGGAGTGGATTATTGCTATTATACAATAGCATTGTTATTAAACACAGCCAGCCATGGGTAAATCCTGACATAAACACACACAGGATTGGATTATTGCTATTATACAATGACATTGTTATTAATCAAAGCCAACCATGGGTAAATCCTGACATAACCACTAACATGAATGGCTTATTGCTATTATACAATGACATTGTTATTAAACAAAGCCAACTGTGGATAAATCCTGACATAACCACACACAGAAATGGATTATTGCTAATATTCAATGGCATTGGTATTAAACACAGCCAGCTATGGGTAAATCCTGAAATAACCACACACAGGAGTGGATTATTGCTATTATACAATGACATTGTTATTAATCAAAGCCAACCGTGGGTAAATCCTGACATAACCACACACAGGAGTGGATTATTGCTATTATACAATGACATTGTTATGAAACAAAGCCAACCGTGGGTAAATCATGACATAACCACACACAGGAGTGGATTATTGCTATTATACAATGACATTGTTAATAAACAAAGCCAACCATGGGTAAATTCTGACATAACCACACACAGGAATGGATTATTGCTATTATACAATGACATTTTTATTAAACACAGCCAGTCTTGGGTAATTCCTGACATAACCACACACAGGAATAGATTATTGCTATTATACAATGACATTGTTATTAAACGAAGCCAACCATGGGTAAATCCTGACATAACACACACAGGAGTGGATTATTTTGATTACACAATGACATTTTTATTAAACAAAGCCAACCGTGGGGAAATCCTGACATAACCACACACAGGAATAGATTATTGCTATTATACAATGACATTGTTATTAAACAAGGACAACCGTGGGTAAATCCTGACAAAACCACACACAGGAATGGATTATAGCTATTAAACAGTGACATTGTTATTAAACACAGCCAGCCATGGGTAAACCCTGATACAACCACAGACAGGAATGGATTATTGCTATTATACAATTACATTGTTATTAAACACAGCCAGCCATGGGTAAATCCTGACATAACCACACACAGGAATGGATTACTGCTATTATACAATGACATTGTTATTAAACATATTCAGCCGTGGGCAAATCCTGATATAACAACACAGAGGAGTGGACTATTGCTATTATACAATGGCATTGTTATTAAACAATACCAAAAGTTGGTAAATCCTGACATAACCACACACAGGAATGGATTATTGCTATTATACAATGACAATGTTATTAAACACAGCCAGCCATGGGTAAACCCTGGTATAACCACACATACGAATGGATTATTGCTATTATACAATGACATTGTTATTAAACACAGCCAGCCATGGGAAATCATGAGACAACCACACACAGGAATGGATTATTGCTATTATACAATGCCATTGTTATTAAACACAGCCATCCGTGGGTAAATCCTGACATAACCACACACAGGAGTGGATTATTGCTACTATACAATGGCATTGTTATTAAACAAAGACAATCATGGGTAAATCCTGACATAACCACACACAGGAGTGGATTATTGCTATTATACAATGACATTGTTAATAAACAAAGCCAACCGTGGGTAATTCCTGACATAACCACACACAGGAATGGATTATTGCTATTATACAATGACATTTTTATTAAACACAGCCAGTCTTGGGTAATTCCTGACATAACCACACACAGGAATAGATTATTGCTATTATACAATGACATTGTTATTAAACGAAGCCAACCGTGTGTAAATCCTGACATAACCACACACAGGAGTGGATTATTGTGATTATACAATGACATTTTTATTAAACAAAGCCAACCGTGGGTAAATCCTGACATAACCACACACAAGAATTGATTATTGCTACTATACAATGACACTGTTATTAAACAAAGCCAGCCCTGGGTAAATCCTGACATAACCACAGACATGAATGGATTATTGCTATTATACAAAAAACAAGTAATCTCCGTGGTATCCCTGAAGTCTCAAAACAACCCACTAAAGTGTAGTGGGTCTAAAATACAGTGTAAGAACTTTCCTGTGGAAGATTTTCAGTCCATATATTTTAGTTAATCACTGTATATTAATATCAGACACAGTAAAGTAGTGAACGTAAACTCATCAATTCAAAAGTAATAATAGAAAATATATAATTCACAGCATTATATATATTGAAAGTATTCCAAAGGCAGGCAGTCTGTTTCTACTTAATAAAGGATTTTACTGAAACAGACTCTGCCTTTCTTGATTACTTCACACTTAGTAATGCTAGAATATATATTCTATTATTACCTTTGACTTGAGGAGTTTACGTTATTACTATTGTCTGATCTGATTAATATACAGTGATTAACTAGAAATATATGGACTGAAAATCTTCCACACAGGGAAGTTTCTTACACTGTTTTGATTATGGCTATTATACAATGACATTGTTATTAAACACAGCCAGCCATGGGTAAATCCTGACATAACCACACACAGGAATGGATTATTGCTATTATACAATGACATTGTTATTAAACACAGCCAGCCATGGGTAAATCCTTACATAACCACACACAGGAATGGATTATTGCTATTATACAATGACATTGTTATTAAACAAAGCTAAACGTAGGTAAATCCTGACTTAACCACACACGAATGGATTATTGATATTATACAATGGCATTGTTATTAAACACAGCCAGCTGTGGGTAAATCCTGACATAACCACACACAGGAATGGATTATGGCTATTATACAATGACATTGTTATTAAACACAGCCAGCCATGGGTAAATCCTGACATAAGCACACACAGGAATGGATTATTGCTATTATACAATGACATTGTTATTAAACACAGCCAGCCATGGGTAAATCCTGACATAACCACACACGAGAATGGATTATTGCTATTATACAATGACATTGTTATTAAACACAGCCAGCCGTGGGTAAATCCTGACATAACCACACACAGGAATGGATTTTTGCTATTATACAATGGCATTGTTATTAAACACAGCCAGCCATGGGTAAATCCTGACATAACCATGCACAGGAATGGATTATTGCTATTATACAATGACATTGTTATTAAACACAGCCAGCCTTGTGTAAATCCTGACATAACCACACACAGGAGTGGATTATTGCTATTATGCAATGACATTGTTATTAAACAATGCCAACCGTGGGTAAATCCTGACATAACCACATACAGGAGTGGATTATTGCTATTATACAATGACATTGTTATTAAACAAAGCCACCCGTGGGTAAATCCTGACATAACCACACATAGGAATGGATTATTGCTATTATACAATGACATTTTTATTAAACAATGCCAACCGTGGGTAAATCCTGACAAAACCAGAGAAACGAATGGATTATTGTTATTATACAGTGACATTGTTATTAAACAAAGCCAACCATGGTAAATCCTGACATAACCACAAACAGGAATGGATTATTGCTATTATACAATAGCATTGTTGTTAAACACAGCCAACCGTGGGTTAATCCTGACATAACTACACACAGGAGTGGATTATTGCTATTATACAATGACACTTTTATAAACAAAGCCAACCATGAGTAAATCCTGACATAACCACACACAGGAGTGGTTTATTGCTATTATACAATGGCATTGTTATTAAACAATGCCAAAAGTGGATAAATCCTGACATAACCACACACAGGAATGGATTATTGCTATTATACAATGACATTGTTATTAACCAAAGAGAACCGTGGGTAAATCCTGACATAACCACACACAGGAATGGATTATTGCTATTATACAATGACATTGTTATTAAACACAGGCAGCCATGGGTAAACCCTGATATAACCACACACAGGAATGGATTACTGCTATTACACAATGACAATATTATTAAACAGAGCCAGCCATGGGAAATCCTGAGACAACCACACCCAGGAATGGATTATTGCTATTATACAATGCCATTGTTATTAAAGCAGCCAGCCATGGATAAATCCTGACATAACCACACACAGGAGTGGATTATTGCTATTATACAATGACATTTTTAGTAAACACAGCCAACCGTGTGTAAATCCTGATACTACCACACACAGGAATGGATTATTGCTATTATACAATGGCATTGTTATTAAACAAAGCCAACAGTGGGTAAATCCTGACATAACCACACACAGCAGTGGATTATTGCTGTTATACAATGACATTGTTATTAAGCAAAGCCAACCATGGGTAAATCCTGACATAACCACACACAGGAATGGATTATTGCTATTATACAATGACATTGTTATTAAACAGAGCCAGCCGTGGGTAAATCCTGACATAACCACACACAGGAGTGGATTATTGCTATTATACAATGACATTGTTATTAAACAAAGACAACAGTGGGTAAATCCTGACATAACCACACACAAGAGTGGAGTACTGCTATTATACAATGACATTGAACAAAGACAACCGTGTGCATACCTCTTAGGTGTACCTCATTATGAGGAACATACCTCATTTGGAGTCTTAAAAAGTTCATGTTCCTCAAAGTTCTTCAATGTTCCACACTGAAAGTCTCTGTCACACATTCAGTGTTAGGAATTTTTTTTAACTGAAATGCATGGTAAATTGAAATGAATGATATTAATTCATTAAAAGATCGTCTTTATAAGTAAAACCAGCATATTTTAACCATCCTATGGCTTTCCTAGTTGAAGTTGGTAGTAAGCCATTAGTATGTGTTCCACATTTTGCCCATTTGTTCCACATTATGAGGGCTAGTGTTCCTCATTTTGGAGCCAGCCAGGGGTAAATCCTGATATAACCACACAGATGAGTGGATTATTGGTATTATACACTGGCATTGTTATTAAACAATGCCAAAAGTGGGTAAATCCTGACATAACCACACACAGGAATGGTTTATTGCTATTATACAGTGACATTGTTATTAAACAAAGACAACCAAGGGTAAATCCTGACATAACCACAGACAGGAGTGGATTTTTGCTATTATACAATGACATTGTTATTAAACAATGCCAACCGTGGGTAAATCCTGACATAACCACACACAGGAATGGATTATTGCTGTTATACAATGACATTGCTTTTAAACACAGCAAGCCTTGGGCAAATCCTGACATCATCACAGACAGGAGTGGATTATTGCTATTATACAATGACATTTTTATTAAACAAAGCCAACCGTGGGTAAATCCTGACATAACCACACACAGAAATAGATTATTGCTATTATACAATGACATTGTTATTAAACAAAGCCAACCGTGGGTAAATCCTGACATAACCACACACAGGAATGGATTATTGCTATAATACAATGACATTGTTATTAAACAAAGCCAACCATGGGTAAATCATGACATAACCACACACAGGAATGGATTATTACAATTATACAATGACATTGTTATTAAACACAGCCAGCCTAGGGTAAATCCAGACATAACCACACACAGGAGTGGATTATTGCTATTATACAATAGCATTGTTATTAAACACAGCCAGCCATGGGTAAATCCTGACATAAACACACACAGGATTGGATTATTGCTATTATACAATGACATTGTTATTAATCAAAGCCAACCATGGGTAAATCCTGACATAACCACTAACATGAATGGCTTATTGCTATTATACAATGACATTGTTATTAAACAAAGCCAACTGTGGATAAATCCTGACATAACCACACACAGGAATGGATTATTGCTAATATTCAATGGCATTGGTATTAAACACAGCCAGCTATGGGTAAATCCTGAAATAACCACACGCAGGAGTGGATTATTGCTATTATACAATGACATTGTTATTAATTAAAGCCAACCGTGGGTAAATCCTGACATAACCACACACAGGAGTGGATTATTGCTATTATACAATGACATTGTTATGAAACAAAGCCAACCATGGGTAAATCCTGACATAACCACTGACAGGACTGGATTATTGCTATTATACAATGACATTGTTATTAAACAAAGAGAACCATGGGTAAATCCTGACATAATCACATACAGGAGTGGATTATTGCTATTATACAATGACATTGTTATTAAACACAGCCAGCCATGGGTAAATCCTGACATAACCACACACAGGAGTGGATTATTGCTACTATTCAATGGCATTGTTATTAAACAAAGACAACCGTGGGTAAATCCTGACATAACCACACACAGGAGTGGATTATTGCTATTATACAATGACATTGTTAATAAACAAAGCCAACCATGGGTAAATCCTAACATAACCACACACAGGAATGGATTCTTGCTATTATACAATGACATTTTTATTAAACACAGCCAGTCTTGGGTAATTCCTGACATAACCACACACAGGAATAGATTATTGCTATTATACAATGACATTGTTATTAAACGAAGCCAACCATGGGTAAATCCTGACATAACACACACAGGAGTGGATTATTTTGATTACACAATGACATTTTTATTAAACAAAGCCAACCGTGGGGAAATCCTGACATAACCACACACAGGAATAGATTATTGCTATTATACAATGACATTGTTATTAAACAAAGACAACCGTGGGTAAATCCTGACAAAACCACACACAGGAATGGATTATAGCTATTAAACAGTGACAGTGTTATTAAACACAGCCAGCCATGGGTAAACCCTGATACAACCACAGACAGGAATGGATTATTGCTATTATACAATTACATTGTTATTAAACACAGCCAGCCATGGGTAAATCCTGACATAACCACACACAGGAATGGATTACTGCTATTATACAATGACATTGTTATTAAACATATTCAGCCGTGGGCAAATCCTGATATAACAACACAGAGGAGTGGACTATTGCTATTATGCAATGGCATTGTTATTAAACAATACCAAAAGTTGGTAAATCCTGACATAACCACACACAGGAATGGATTACTGCTATTATACAATGACAGTGTTATTAAACACAGCCAGCCATGGGAAATCCTGAGACAACCACACACAGGAATGGATTATTGCTATAATACAATGCCATTGTTATTAAACACAGCCAGCCATGGGTAAATCCTGA
Organism: Protopterus annectens; assembly: GCF_019279795.1. Classification (NCBI taxonomy): domain Eukaryota; kingdom Metazoa; phylum Chordata; order Ceratodontiformes; family Protopteridae; genus Protopterus; species Protopterus annectens. The sequence goes on along the minus strand of NC_056741.1, from coordinate 61,195,046 downwards.
TATAACCACACACAGGAATGGATTATTTCTATTATACAATGGCATTGTTATTAAACAAAGACAATCATGGGTAAATCCTGACATAACCACACACAGGAGTGGATTATTGCTATTATACAATGACATTGTTAATAAACAAAGCCAACCGTGGGTAATTCCTGACATAGCCACACACAGGAATGGATTATTGCTATTATTCAATGACATTTTTATTAAACACAGCCAGTCTTGGGTAATTCCTGACATAACCACACACAGAAATAGATTATTGCTATTATACAATGACATTGTTATTAAACGAAGCCAACCATGTGTAAATCCTGACATAACCACACACAGGAGTGGATTATTGTGATTATACAATGACATTTTTATTAAACAAAGCCAACCGTGGGTAAATCCTGACATAACCACACACAGGAATTGATTATTGCTACTATACAATGACACTGTTATTAAACAAAGCCAGCCCTGGGTAAATCCTGACATAACCACAGACATGAATGGATTATTGCTATTATACAAAAAACAAGTAATCTCCGTGGTATCCCCGAAGTCTCAAAACAACCCACTAAAGTGTAGTGGGTCTAAAAACAAAACAGTGTAAGAAACTTCCCTGTGTGGAAGATTTTCAGTCCATATATTTCTAGTTAATCACTGTATATTAATCAGATCAGACAATAGTAGGAGAAGTAGTGAACGTAAACTCATCAATTCAAAAAGTAATAATAGAAAATATATAATTCTACAGCATTACTATATATTCGAAAGTATTCCAAGCAAGGCAGGCAGTCTGTTTCTACTTAATAAAGGATTTTCGACTGGAAACAGACTAGCTGCCTTTCTTGGATTACTTTCGAATACTTAGTAATGCTATAGAATTATATATTTTCTATTATTACTTTTTGACTTGAGGAGTTTACGTTCGCTACTTCTACTACTATTGTCTGATCTGATTAATATACAGTGATTAACTAGAAATATATGGACTGAAAATCTTCCACACAGGGAAGTTTCTTACACTGTTTTGATTATGGCTATTATACAATGACATTGTTATTAAACACAGCCAGCCATGGGTAAATCCTGACATAACCACACACAGGAATGGATTATTGCTATTATACAATGACATTGTTATTAAACACAGCCAGCCATGGGTAAATCCTGACATAACCACACACGAGAATGGATTATTGCTATTATACAATGACATTGTTATTAAACACAGCCAGCCATGGGTAAATCCTGACATAACCACACACGAGAATGGATTGTTGCTATTATACAATGACATTGTTATTAAACACAGCCAGCCATGGGTAAATCCTGACATAACCACACACGAGAATGGATTATTGCTATTATACAATGACATTGTTATTAAACACAGCCAGCCATGGGTAAATCCTGACATAACCACACACAGGAATGGATTATGGCTATTATACAATGACATTGTTATTAAACACAGCCAGTCATGGGTAAATCCTGACATAACCACACACAGGAATGGATTATTGCTATTATACAATGACATTGTTATTAAACACAGCCAGCCATGGGTAAATCCTGACATAACCACACACGAGAATGGATTATTGCTATTATACAATGACATTGTTATTAAACACAGCCAGCCATGGGTAAATCCTGACATAACCATGCACAGGAATGGATTATTGCTATTATACAATGACATTGTTATTAAACACAGCCAGCCATGGGTAAATCCTGACATAACCATGCACAGGAATGGATTATTGCTATTATACAATGACATTGTTATTAAACACAGCCAGCCATGGGTAAATCCTGACATAACCACACACAGGAATGGATTATTGCTATTATACAATGACATTGTTATTAAACACAGCCAGCCATGGGTAAATCCTGACATAACCACACACAGGAGTGGATTATTGCTATTATACAATGACATTTTCATTAAACAAAGCCAACCGTGGGTAAATCCTGACATAACCACACACAGGAATAGATTATTGCTATTATACAATGACATTGTTATTAAACACAGCCAGCCATGGGTAAATCCTGATATAACCACACACAGGAATGGATTATTGCTATTATAAAATGGCATTGTTATGAAACACAGCCAGCCATGGGTAAATCTTGACATAACCACACACAGCAATGGATTATTGCTTTTATACAATGACATTGTTATTAAACACAGCCAACCATGGGTAAATCCTGACCTAACCATACACAGGAATGGATTATTGCTATTATACAATGCCATTGTTATTAAACAAAGCCACCCGTGGGTAAATCCTGACATAACCACACACAGGAGTGGATTATTGCTATTATACAATGCCATTGTTATTAAACAAAGCCACCCGTGGGTAAATCCTTACATAACCACACACAGCAATGGATTATTGCTATTATACAATGACATTGTTATTAAACACAGCCAGCCATGGGTAAATCCTGACATAACCACACACAGGAATGAATTATTGCTATTAGACAATGACATTGCTCTTAAACATAGCCAACCGTGGGTTAATCCTGACATAACGACACACAGGAGTGGATTATTGCTATTATACAATGATATTGTTATTAACAAAGTCAACCATGGGTAAATCAAGACATAACCACACACAGGAATGTATTATTGCTATTATACAATGACAATGTTATTAAACACAGCCAGCCATGGGAAATCCTGAGACAACCACACACAAGAATCAATTATTGCTATTATACAATGCCATTGTTATTAAACACAGCCAGCCATGGGTAAATCCTGATATAACCACACACAGGAGTGGACTATTGCTGTTCTACAATGACATTGTTATTAAACAATGCCAACAGTGGGTAAATCCTGACATTACCACACACAGGAATTGATTATTGCAACTATACAATGACACTGTTCTTAAAGAAAGCCAGCCGTGGGTAAATACTGACATAACCACAGACAGGAGTGGATTATTGCTATTATAAAATGGCATTGTTGAAAAACTAGCAAAGCACACACCTTAAACACCATAAACTGAAAAGAACGTACGATCCAAGCCAAAGACCACAATGAGGCACAATGAACTTTTTAGCGCTTTCATCCACTTTAATAACATGAACTTCCTCAGAAAATGAGAACAGTCACCCGTCCCTCATATTTATACTTTAATACAGGAAATGTTGTAACCAATGTTGTAATTTGAATACTTAATGTAAAAAACAAATTAAAAATGATAATAAATGATGAACTGTTAGTACAAATGATTGTATACATATATAAATTCATAATAAAAACATATGTAATTGTGTACATGTAATTACGTCTGTTTAGACCTATGGATATGTGCCCAAACCTTGCCCATGCACTAATGTACAAAATCCATGTTACCTGTGCACGCACTCACACACACACCCACACACACACACACACACACACACACACACACACACACACACACACACACACACACACCCCACACACACACACACACACACACACACAATGTGTGTGCACCCATTTCCCAAATAAAATTACACTTTTAAATTCATACTATCTGTACATAAGAAAACACTTTATGTTGATAACCTCATTCAACCCTGGAAAGACGTCAGCTCCAAATAGGAGCTGCCACAATGCCTCCTTTTGTTCCAATGTGTTGTTCGTATCACCTATAAATGTTCCCTTCTCCACATAGTCTAAAACAGAAAATTCGAATTTCTTAAAATCTGTGCAGGAAAGTGCATGTCTTACTAAAGAATTATTTTTGTCTTTTTTCTTTATAGCTAAGACATGCTCATAAATCCTGCGTTTTAAAACTCTTTTGGTTTTCCCAGTATAGTAATTCTTGCATGTGGAACAAATAGCTATATACACTACGTTTTCACTATGACAGTTAAAATATTTGTTGGCCCAAAAGGTCTGTCCCAAATGTTCCATTGCAACAAAAGATGAATTACTAATAAACCTACATTGTTTACAATTTTTACATGCAAACGTACCCGTTTTATTACTGACCATCCTTTCTTTGTCTTTCTCTGACCTGTTAGATTTTTCTAACAACTGCTTAATGTTAACGACCTTCTTGTATGTAAACTTTGGAAGTGGACCCAAGGACACTGTCAATTCCTTGTTCCCAAGAATAATTCTCCAATTCTTTTCTATAATTTCTTTTATAAACCATATTTCATTCACTATCGGTAGAGGAAATGCTATTTGAAATTCTTGTCTATTCTTATTTAAACAGTTGTTTACAATTACTGGGGCTCCAACCACTATATCATTAGATAGTAAAATTGGTTTAGCTACTCCGTCCCTTAAAATAGAAACCTCATTTTCAATTACATCTAACCATCTCTTGTCATAGCCCCTTTGAATAAACAACTGTTTTAAAAAAGTGAGCTCATCTAAATAAACATAATCCTCAGAAGTTAATCTACTCAATCTGATCATTTGTCCTTTAATGACTCCCTTCTTCATGTGTGGTGGATGCAAACTGTCCTTATGTAGATATTGGTTGGCAAAACATGATTTTCTATAGATTTTACTACTAAATTTCCCGGTGTTATGGTCTATACTTAAAGTTAAGTCCAAAAAATTAATGTGCTTACCAAAACCGCCTACCTTAAAAAATAAAAATTCTGTAGTACCATTCAAATCTGCAATCATATCTACAAATTCGGATTGTCCCCCCAACCATAGAAAAAACAAATCATCTATGTACCTGTAATAAAGTTTGACCTTATTATAACTCGGATGTGACTTCAAAAATTTGTTTTCCCAATTAGCCATCACTATGTTTGCAAAAGCCGGTGCTACTCTTGCCCCCATAGCTACACCTGACACCTGTTTGTACAATGTCTTGTTGAAACTGAAAATGTTATTATCAAGCACCATTTCCATTAGTGTACAAACAGCATTCACCTTATCACCAGAAAAATCAATATTGTGTGTGAGATATTCTCTCAAAAACTCTAAACCTTCATCTTGATTGCTTGTTGTTAAAAGATGCCAACCGTGGATAACTCCTGACATAACCACACACAGGAGTGCATTATTGCTATTATACAATGGCATTGTTATTAAATAAAGCCAACCGTGGTTAAATCCTGAAATAACCACACACAGGAATGGATTATTGTTATTATACAATGACATTGTTATTAAACACAGCCAGCCGTGCGTAAATCCTGACATAACCACACACAGGAGTGGATTATTGCTATTATACAATGGCATTGTTATTAAACAATAAAGTGGGTAAATCCTGACATGACCACACACAAGAGTGGATTACTGCTATTATACAATGACATTGTTATTAAACAAAGACAACCGTGGGCATACCTCTCAAGTGTACCTCATTATGAGTAATGTACCTCATTTGGAGTCTTAAAAAGTTCACGTTCCTCAAAGTTCCTCAGTGTTCCACATTGAAAGACTCTGTCACACATTCAATGTTATGAATTTTTTTTAAGTGAAATCCACGGTAAATAGAAATGAATCATATTAATTCATTAAAAGATCTTCTTTATAAGTAAAACCAGCATAGTTTAACCATCCTATAGCTTTTCTAGTTGAAGTTGTTAGTAAGTCATTAGTATGTTTTCCACATTTTGCCCATTTGTTCCACATTATGAGGTCTAGTGTTCCTCATTTTGGAGATGGAAGGTTGAAAGCTATGACCGTGGGTAAATCCTGACATAACCACACACAGGAATGGATTATTGCTATTATACAATGGCATTGTTATTAAACACAGGCAGCCATGGGTAAATCCTGATATAAGCATATGGAGGAGTGGACTATTGCTATTATACAATGGCATTGTTATTAAACAATGCCAAAAGTGGGAAAATCCTGACATAACCACAAAGAGGAATGGATTATTGCTATTATACAATGACATTGTTATTAAACACAGCCAGCCGTGCGTAAATCCTGACATAACCACACACAGGAGTGGATTATTGCTGTTATACAATGACATTGGTTTTAAAAAAAGCCAACCGTGGGTAAATCCTGACATAAACACACACAGGAGTGGATTATTGCTGTTATACAATGACATTGATTTTAAAAAAAGCCAACCATGGGTAAATCCTGACATAACCACACACAGGAGTGGATTATTGCTGTTATACAATGACATTGGTTTTAAAAAAAGCCAACCGTGGGTAAATCCTGACATAACCACACACAGGAGTGGATTATTGCTATTATACAATGACATTGTTATTAAACAAAGCCACCCGTGGGTAAATTCTGACATAATCTCACACAGGAATGGATTATTGCTATTATACAATGACATTGTTATTAAACAAAGCCAACCGTGGGTAAATCCTGACATAACCACACACAAGAATTGTTTATTGTTATTATACTGTGACATTGTTATTAAACAAAGCCAACCATGGGTAAATCCTGACAAAACCACACACAGGAGTGGATAATTGCTATTATACAATGACATTGTTATTAAACAAAGCCAACCGTGGGTAAATCCTGACATAACCACACACAGGAATGGATTATTGCTATTATACAATGACATTGCTATTAGACACAACCAGCCATGGGTAAACCCTGATATAACCACACACAGGAATGGATTATTGCTATTATACAATGACATTGTTATTAAACACAGACAGCCGTGGGTAAATCCTGACATAACCACACACAAGAATGGATTACTGCTATTATACAATGACAATGTTATCAAACACAGCCAGCCATGGGAAATCCCTGAGACAACCACACACAGGAATGGATTATTGCTATTATACAATGCTATTGTTATTCAACACAGCCAGCCTTGGGTAAATCCTGATATAACCACACACAGGAGTGGACTATTACTATTATACAATGTCATTGTTATTAAACAAAGACAACCATGGGCATACATCTCGTGTACCTCATTATGAGGAATGTACCTCATTTGGAGTCTTAAAAAGTTCATGTTCCTCAAAGTTCCACATTGAAAGACTCTGTCACACATTCAGTGTTAGGAATTTTTTTTAAGTGAAATCCATGGTAAATAGAAATTAATCATATTAATTCATTAAAAGAACTTCTTTATAAGTAAAACCAGCATATTTTAACCATCCTATGGCTTTCCTAGTTGAAGTTGTTAGTAAGCCATTAGTATGTGTTCCACATTTTGCCCATTTGTTCCACATTATGAGGGCTAGTGTTCCTCATTTTGGAGATGGAAGGTTGAAAGCTATGACCGTGGGTAAATCCTGACATAACCATACACAGGAATGGATTATTGCTATTATACAATGGCATTGTTGTTAAAAGATGCCAACCGTGGATAACTCCTGACATAACCACACACAGGAGTGCATTATTGCTATTATACAATGGCATTGTTATTAAATAAAGCCAACCGTGGTTAAATCCTGAAATAACCACACACAGGAATGGATTATTGTTATTATACAATGACATTGTTATTAAACACAGCCAGCCGTGCGTAAATCCTGACATAACCACACACAGGAGTGGATTATTGCTATTATACAATGGCATTGGTTTTAAAAAAAGCCAACCGTGGGTAAATCCTGACATAAACACACACAGGAGTGGATTATTGCTGTTATACAATGACATTGATTTTAAAAAAAGCCAACCATGGGTAAATCCTGACATAACCACACACAGGAGTGGATTATTGCTGTTATACAATGACATTGGTTTTAAAAAAAGCCAACCGTGGGTAAATCCTGACATAACCACACACAGGAGTGGATTATTGCTATTATACAATGACATTGTTATTAAACAAAGCCACCCGTGGGTAAATTCTGACATAATCTCACACAGGAATGGATTATTGCTATTATACAATGACATTGTTATTAAACACAGCCAGCCATGGGTAAATACTGACATAACTACACACATTAGTGGACTATTGCTATTATACAATGACATTGTTATTAAACAAAGCCAACTGTGGGTAAATCCTGATATAACCACACACAGGAAGGGATTATTGCTATTATACAATGGCATTGTTATTAAACAATGCCAAAAGTGGGTAAATCCTGACATGACCACACACAGGAATGGATTATTGCTATTATACAATGGCTTTGTTGTTAAACACAGTCAGCCGTAGGTAAATCCTGATATAACCACACAGAGGAGTAGACTATTGCTATCATACAATGGCATTGTTATTAAACACAGACAACCATGAGTAAATCCTGACATAACCACAAACAGGAGTGGATTATTGCTATTATAAAATGGCATTGTTATTAAACACAGCCAGCCATGGGTAAACCCTGACATAACCACATACAGGAGTGGATTATTGCTATTATACAATGGCATTGTTATTAAACAATAAAGTGGGTAAATCCTGACATGACCACACACAAGAGTGGATTACTGCTATTATACAATGACATTGTTATTAAACAAAGACAACCGTGGGCATACCTTTCAAGTGTACCTCATTATGAGTAATGTACCTCATTTGGAGTCTTAAAAAGTTCACGTTCCTCAAAGTTCCTCAGTGTTCCACATTGAAAGACTCTGTCACACATTCAATGTTATGAATTTTTTTTAAGTGAAATCCACGGTAAATAGAAATGAATCATATTAATTCATTAAAAGATCTTCTTTATAAGTAAAACCAGCATAGTTTAACCATCCTATAGCTTTTCTAGTTGAAGTTGTTAGTAAGTCATTAGTATGTTTTCCACATTTTGCCCATTTGATCCACATTATGAGGTCTAGTGTTCCTCATTTTGGAGATGGAAGGTTGAAAGCTATGACCGTGGGTAAATCCTGACATAACCACACACAGGAATGGATTATTGCTATTATACAATGGCATTGTTATTAAACACAGGCAGCCATGGGTAAATCCTGATATAAGCATATGGAGGAGTGGACTATTGCTATTATACAATGGCATTGTTATTAAACAATGCCAAAAGTGGGAAAATCCTGACATAACCACAAAGAGGAATGGATTATTGCTATTATACAATGACATTGTTATTAAACACAGCCAGCCGTGCGTAAATCCTGACATAACCACACACAGGAGTGGATTATTGCTGTTATACAATGACATTGGTTTTAAAAAAAGCCAACCGTGGGTAAATCCTGACATAAACACACACAGGAGTGGATTATTGCTGTTATACAATGACATTGATTTTAAAAAGCCAACCATGGTAAATCCTGACATAACCACACACAGGAGTGGATTATTGCTGTTATACAATGACATTGGTTTTAAAAAAAGCCAACCGTGGGTAAATCCTGACATAACCACACACAGGAGTGGATTATTGCTATTATACAATGACATTGTTATTAAACAAAGCCACCCGTGGGTAAATTCTGACATAATCTCACACAGGAATGGATTATTGCTATTATACAATGACATTGTTATTAAACAAAGCCAACCGTGGGTAAATCCTGACATAACCACACACAAGAATTGTTTATTGTTATTATACTGTGACATTGTTATTAAACAAAGCCAACCATGGGTAAATCCTGACATAACCACACACAGGAGTGGATAATTGCTATTATACAATGACATTGTTATTAAACAAAGCCAACCGTGGGTAAATCCTGACATAACCACACACAGGAATGGGTTATTGCTATTATAAAATGGCATTGTTATTAAACTAACCCAACCGTGGGTAAATCCTGACATATCCACACACACGAGTGGATTATTGCTATTATACAGTGACATTGTTATTAAACAAAGCATGGGTAAATCCTGACATAACCACACACAGGAATGGATTATTGCTATTATACAATGACATTGCTATTAGACACAACCAGCCATGGGTAAACCCTGATATAACCACACACAGGAATGGATTATTGCTATTATACAATGACATTGTTATTAAACACAGACAGCCGTGGGTAAATCCTGACATAACCACACACAAGAATGGATTACTGCTATTATACAATGACAATGTTATCAAACACAGCCAGCCATGGGAAATCCCTGAGACAACCACACACAGGAATGGATTATTGCTATTATACAATGCTATTGTTATTCAACACAGCCAGCCTTGGGTAAATCCTGATATAACCACACACAGGAGTGGACTATTACTATTATACAATGTCATTGTTATTAAACAAAGACAACCATGGGCATACATCTCGTGTACCTCATTATGAGGAATGTACCTCATTTGGAGTCTTAAAAAGTTCATGTTCCTTAAAGTTCCACATTGAAAGACTCTGTCACACATTCAGTGTTAGGAATTTTTTTTAAGTGAAATCCATGGTAAATAGAAATGAATCATATTAATTCATTAAAAGAACTTCTTTATAAGTAAAACCAGCATATTTTAACCATCCTATGGCTTTCCTAGTTGAAGTTGTTAGTAAGCCATTAGTATGTGTTCCACATTTTGCCCATTTGTTCCACATTATGAGGGCTAGTGTTCCTCATTTTGGAGATGGAAGGTTGAAAGCTATGACCGTGGGTAAATCCTGACATAACCATACACAGGAATGGATTATTGCTATTATACAATGGCATTGTTGTTAAAAGATGCCAACCGTGGATAACTCCTGACATAACCACACACAGGAGTGCATTATTGCTATTATACAATGGCATTGTTATTAAATAAAGCCAACCGTGGTTAAATCCTGAAATAACCACACACAGGAATGGATTATTGTTATTATACAATGACATTGTTATTAAACACAGCCATCCTTGGGTAAATCGTGGCATAACCACACACAGGAGTGGATTATTGCTATTATACAATGACATTTTCATTAAACAAAGCCAACCGTGGGTAAATCCTGACATAACCACACACAGGAATAGATTATTGCTATTATTCAATGACATTATTATTAAACAAAGCCAACCGTGGGTAAATCCTGACATAACCACACACAGGAATGGATTATTGCTATTATACAGTGACATTGTTATCAAACAAAGCCAACCATGGGTAAATCCTGACATAACCACACACAGGAATGGATTATTGCTATTATACAGTGACATTGTTTTTAAACACAGCCGCCGTGGATAAATCCAGACATAATCACACACAGGAGTGGATTACTGCTATTATACAATGCCATTGTTATTAATCACAGCCAGCCATGGGTAAATCCTGACATAACCACACACAGGAATGTATTATTGCTATTATACAATGACAATGTTATTAAAGAAAGCCAAACATGGGGAAATCCTGACATAATCACACACAGGAATGGATTATTGTTATTATACAATGACATTGTTATTAAGCAAAGCCAAATGTTGGTAAATCCTGACATAACCACACACAGGCATGGGTTATTGCTATTATACAATAACATTGTTATTAAACAAAGCCATCCATGGATAAATCCTGAAATAACCACACGCAGGAGTGGATTATTGCTATTATATAATGTCATTGTTTTTAATCAAAGCCAACCGTGGGTAAATCCTGACATAACCACACACAGGAATGGATTTGTTCTATAATACAATGGCATTGTTATTAAACACAGCCAGGGGTGGGTAAATCCTGACATGACCACACACAGGAATGGATTATTGCTATTATACAATGCCATTGTTATTAAACTCAGCCAACCATGGGTAAATCCTGACATAACCACATATTGGAATGGATTATTGCTATTATACAATGACCTTGTTATTAAGCAAAGCCAAATGTTGGTAAATCCTGACAAAACCACACACAGGAATGCATTATTGCTATTATACAATAACATTATTATTAAACAAAGCCAACCGTGGGTAAATCCTGACATAACCGCACACAGGAGTGGATTATTGCTATTATACAATGACATTGTTATTAAACAAAGCCAACCATGGGTAAATCCTGACATAAACACTCACAGGAAAGGATTATTGCTATTATACAATGACATTGTTATTAAACAAAAAGAACCGTGGGTAAATCCTAACATAACCACACACAGGAGTGGATAATTGCTATTATACAATGACATAGTTATTACACCCAGCCAGCCATGGGTAAATCCTGACATAACCACCCACAGGAGTGGATTATTGCTACTATACAATGACATTGTTGCTAAACAAAGCCAACCATGGGTAAATCCTGACATAACCAAACACAGGAATAGATTATTGCTATTATACAATGACATTGTTATTAAACACAGCCAGCCTTGGGTAAATCCTGACATAACCACACACAGGAGTGGATTATTATGATTATACAATGACATTTTTATTAAACAAAGCCAACCATGGGTAAATCCTGACATATCCACAAACAGGAATAGTTTATTGCTATTATACAATGACATTGTTATTAAACAAAGCCAACCGTGGGTAAATCCTGACATAACCACGCACAGGAATGGATTATTGCTATTATACAATGACATTTTTATTAAACACAACGAGCCATGGGTAATCCCTGATACAACCACAGACAGGAATGGATTATTACTATTATACAATGACATTGTTATTAACCACAGCCAGCCGGGTCTATATTATATCCTCAAACGCTTAAAAAAGCGAAAGCTGATTGATCGAACTTATTTTCATGAAACTGCAAAATATCGAAGCAGTAGAAACTCGAATTATTTCCTAGGGAAAGAATTCGGTTGTCCGTTTCTGCTGCTTCGGTATTTTCAGTGTTATGGTGGAAAGTTACCGGTCGAACTCAGGTAAGTGTGCGATTGTGTGGATGTGAGTGTTAGGGTGAGTTAGGTGAGTTACGGTTAGGGCTCAGGTTAGGTGTGTGTGCGATTGAGTGGACATGAGAGTTAGGGCGGATTTAAGTGAGTTAGGGTTAGGGAGCGGCTGTGGTGAGTTTGCGATAGTGACGTATCTTAGGGTTAGGGTTTGGGTTAAGGTAAGTGGGTAGTTATTGGTGTGTGCATAGTTTAGTGTAGGGGTAGGTATCAGATTTTAGGTGGATGTGTGTGGATTGCTGTTTGTTTGGTGTGCTTGTGTTGTGTGTATGTGTTTTGGATCAGCAATTTTTTTCCCTGGAAAAAAAATCGCTGATATGACAGTTCGAGATTGTAAGCTGTCGCTTAAATTAGGTCGATCAATCAGCGTTCACTTTTTGAAGCGTTCGATGCTATAATATAGACCCAGCCAGCCATGGGTAAATCCTGACATAACCACACACAGGAATCGATTATTGCTATTATACAATGACATTGTTATTAAACACAGCCAGCCATGGGAAAACCCTGATATACCCACACACAGGAATGGATTATTGCTATTATACGATGACATTGTTATTAAACACAGACAGCCGTGGGGAAATCCTGACATAACCACAAAGAGGAATGGATTACTGCTATTATACAATGACAATGTTATTAAACACAGCCAGCCATAGGAAATCTTGAGACAACCACACACAAGAATCGATTATTGCTATTATACAATGCCATTGTTATTAAACACAGCCAGCTGTGGGTAAATCCTGATATAACCACACACAGGAGTGGACTATTGCTGTTCTACAATGACATTGTTTTTAAACAATGCCAACAGTGGGTAAATCCTGACATTACCACACACAGGAATTGATTATTGCAACTATACAATGACACTGTTCTTAAACAAAGCCAGCCGTGGATAAATACTGACATAACCACAGACAGGAGTGGACTATTGCTATTATACAATGACATTGTTATTAAACAAAGCCAACCGTGGGTAAATCCTGATATAACCACACACAGGAAGGGATTATTGCTATTATACAATGGCATTGTTATTAGACACAGCCAGCCGTGGGTAAATCCAGACATAACCACACACAGGAATGGATTATTGTTATTATACGATGCCATTGTTATTAAACATAGCCAACCATGGGTAAATCCTGACATAACCACACACAGGAATGGATTATTGCTATTATACAATGACATTGTTATTAAAAAAAGCCAAACGTGGGTAAATCCTTACATAAGCCACACAGGAATGGATTATTGCTATTATACAATGACATTGTTATTAAACAAAGCCAACCGTGGGTAAATCCTGACCTAACCACACACAAGAGTGGAATATTGCTATTATACAATGACATTGTTATAAACAGAGACAGCCGTGAGTAAATCCTGACATAACCACACACACAGGAGTGGATTATTGCTATTATACAATGACATTGTTATTAAATAAAGACAACCGTGGGTAAATCCTGACATAACCACACACAGGAATGGATTATTGCTATTATACAATGCATTGTTGTTAAACACAGCCAGCCGTGGATAAATCCTGATATAACCACACAGAGGAGTAGACTATTTCTATTATACAATGTCATTGTTATTAAACACAGCCAACCATGGGTAAATCCTGACATAACCACACACAGGAATGGATTATTGCTAATATACAATGCCATTGTTATTGAACACAGCCAAAAGTGGCTAAATCCTTACATAACCACACAGAGGAATGGATTATTGCTATTATACAATTATATTGTTTTTAAACAAAGACAACCGTGGGTAAATCCTGACATAACCACACACAGGAGTGGATTTTTGCTATTATACAAATGCATTGTTATTAAACACAAGCCAACCGTTGCTAAATCCTGACATAACCATAAACAGAAATGGATTACTGCTATTATACAATGACATTCTTATTAAACAAAGCCAACCGTCAGTAAATCCTGACATAACCACACACAAGAGTGGAATATTGCTATTATACAATGACATTGTTATTAATCAAAGCCAACTGTGGGTAAATCCTGACACAACCACTCACAGGAGTGGATTATTGCTATTATACAATGACATTTTTATTAAACAAAGCCAACCGTGGGTAAATCCTGACATAATCACACACATGAATAGATTATTGCTTTTATAGAATGACATTGTTATTAAACAAAGCCAACTGTTGGTAAATCCTGACATAACCACACACAGGAATGCATTATTGCTATTATATAATGACATTGTTATTAAACAAAGCCAACCGTGGGTAAATCCTGACATAACCCCACACAGGAATAGATTTTCGCTATTATACAATAACATTGTTATTAAACACAGCCAGCCTTGGGTAAATCCTGATATAACCACACACAGGAATGGATTATTGCTATTATACAATGCCGTTATTATTAAACACAGCCAGCCGTGGGTTAATTCTGTTATAACAACACACAGGAGTGGATTATTGCTATTATACAATGACATTGTTATTAAACAAAGACAGTCGTGGGTAAATATTGATATAAAAACACACAGGAATGGATTATTGCTATTATACAATGACATTGTTATTAAACAAAGCCAACCGTGGGTAAATCCTGACATAACCACGCACAGGACTGGATTATTGCTATTATACAATGACATTTTTATTAAACAAAGCCAACCGTGAGTAAATCCTGACATAACCACACACATTAATAGTTTATTGCTATTATACAATGACATTGTTATTAAACTAAGCCAACCATGGGGAAATCCTGACATAACCACACACAGGAATGGATTATTGCTATTATACAATGACATTGTTATCAAAAAAGTCAACCGTGGGTAAATCCTGACATAACCACTCACAGGAATGGATTATTGCTATTATACAATGACATTATTATTAAATAAAGCGAACCATGGGTAAATCCTGACATAACCACACACAGGAGTGGATTATTGCTATTATACAATGACATTGTAATTACACACAGCCAGCGGTTGGTAAATCCTGACTTTATCTGCTCTTTTTTTTTTCAAAAAAATACAGTATTTAAATTGATTTTAACTGTGTGGAAGGAATATTAGCTGAACTGGAAGTTAGTCAGTGTTTGCTGAATTTTGTTATTTGCTAGTAATTACAGATGTGGGGGTAGTCACATTCTTTGATTTCCTGTCCTTGCCTATTTAAGTGGTACAGTGTGAAATATTTTTTGCTTAAAAACTTCAGCTTTGGCTGGCTAAGAACTTGCTATATTCAACTGGACGTATAAGAGAATTTAAGTACCTTGATCTGCTCTTTTTTTTCAAACAAATACAGTATTTAAATTGATTTTAACTGTGTGGAAGGAATATTAGCTGAACTGGAAGTTAGTCAGTGTTTGCTGAATTTTGTTATTTGCTAGTAATTACAGGTGTGGGGGTAGTCACATTCTTTGATTTCCTGTCCTTTCCTATTTAAGTGGTACAGTGTGAAATATTTTCTGCTTAAAAACCTCAGCTTTGGCCGGCTAAGAACTTGCTATATTCAACTGGACGTATAAGAGAATTTAAGTATCTTTATCTGCTCTTTTTTTCAAAAAAATACAGTATTTAAATTGATTTTAACTGTGTGGAAGGAATATTAGCTGAACTGGAAGTTAGTGTTTGCAGAATTTTGTTATTTGCTAGTAATTACAGGTGTGGGGGTAGTCACATTCTTTGATTTCCTGTCCTTGTCTATTTAAGTGGTACAGTGTGAAATATTTTCTGCTTAAAAACCTCAGCTTTGGCGGCTAAGAACTTGCTATATTCAACTGGACGTATAAGAGAATTTAAGTATCCTTATCTGCTCTTTTTTACCACAAAAATACAGTATTTAAATTGATTTTAACTGTGTGGAAGGAATATTAGCTGAACTGGAAGTTAGTCAGTGTTTGCAGAATTTTGTTATTTGCTAGTAATTACAGGTGTGGTGGTAGTCACATTCTTTGATTTCCTGTCCTTGCCTATTTAAGTGGTACAGCGTGAACTATTTTCTGCTTAAACCTCTCAGCTTTGGCCGGCTAAGAACTTGCTATATTCAACTGGATGTATAAGAGAATTTAAGTACCTTTATCTGCTCTTTTTTCAAAAAAAATACAGTATTTAAATTGATTTTAACTGTGTGGAAGGAATATTAGCTGAACTGGAAGTTAGTCAGTGTTTGCTGAATTTTGTTATTTGCTAGTAATTACAGGTGTGGGGATAGTCACATTCTTTGATTTTTTGTCCTTGCCTATTTAAGTGGTACAGTGTGAAATATTTTCTGCTTAAAAACCTCAGCTTTGGCCGGCTAAGAACTTGCTATATTCAACTGGACGTATAAGAGAATTTAAGTACCTTTATCTGCTCTTTTTATTTCAAAAAAATACAGTATTTAAATTGATTTTAACTGTGTGGAAGGAATATTAGCTGAACTGGAAGTTAGTCAGTGTTTGCTGAATTTTGTTATTTGCTAGTAATTACAGGTGTGGGGGTAGTCACATTCTTTGATTTCCTGTCCTTGCCTATTTAAGTGGTACAGTGTGAAATATTTTCTGCTTAAAAACCTCAGCTTTGGCCAGCTAAGAACTTGATATATTCAACTGGACGTATAAGAGAATTTAAGTACCTTCATCTGCTCTTTTTTTTTCAAAAAATACAGTATTTAAATTGATTTTAACTGTGTGGAAGGAATATTAGCTGAACTGGAAGTTAGTCAGTGTTTGCAGAATTTTGTTATTTGCTAGTAATTACAGGTGTGGGGGTAGTCACATTCTTTGATTTCCTGTCCTTGCCTATTTAAGTGGTACAGTGTGAAATATTTTCTGCTTAAAAACGTCAGCTTTGGCCGGCTAAGAACTTGCTATATTCAACTGGACGTATAAGAGAATTTAAGTACCTTTATCTGCTCTTTTTTTTTTCAAAACAATACAGTATTTAAATTGATTTTAACTGTGTGGAAGGAATATTAGCTGAACTGGAAGTTAGTCAGTGTTTGCAGAATTTTGTTATTTGCTAGTAATTACAGGTGTGGGGTAGTCACATTCTTTGATTTCCTGTCCTTGCCTATTTAAGTGGTACAGCGTGAACTATTTTCTGCTTAAAAACCTCAGCTTTGGCCGGCTAAGAACTTGCTATATTCAACTGGATGTATAAGAGAATTTAAGTACCTTTATCTGCTCTTTTTTTTTCAAAAAAATACAGTATTTAAATTGATTTTAACTGTGTGGAAGGAATATTAGCTGAACTGGAAGTTAGTCAGTGTTTGCTGAATTTTGTTATTTGCTAGTATTCGTTAAAAATCATTTTTTTTTTTTTAAAAAAGGGGAAAA
>NC_056741.1:61093525-61176462 GCF_019279795.1 Protopterus annectens | reverse complement strand
ATTTCCCTAACTCCAACCATAAATGCTTGCCTGAACCCAAAGACTAAATCTCTTTTATTCCCATTCCCTAACTCCCTTACTCCTTGTCCTGTTCATAATTCCCATTCCCTAACTCCCTTACTCCTTGTTCCTGGTCAAAAATCCCATTTCCTAACTCTAACCATAAAATGGCTTGCTCCTGAACCCAAAGACTAAACTCTCATTCCCTCTCACTCTCTCCCAGTGGTTCTCCCATCTTGCCCAAACCCGACTACAAGTTTGAGTGGCAGCCCACACGAGATGCCTGACACACAAGTACCTGGCTGTTAGACTGTGGTCTGTGAGCAGCCAGGACTTGAGCAGTTAAAGTAGATGCTGAAACATCACGTATCTTTTCAGCACTCTGTAGAGAGCAGGAATAATTAAAGTATGCAGCATCAAAGGCTGGGTAAGTGGGTGTGGAGAGTAATCCTAAAATATTCAATACAAAGTATGCAATATCAAAGGCTAGGTAAGTGGGTGTGGGTAGTAATCCTAAAATATTCAATACAAAGTATGCAGTATCAAAGGCTAGGTAAGTGGGTGTGGGTAGTAATCCTAAAATATTCAATACAAAGTATGCAGTATCAAAGGCTAGGTAAGTGGGTGTGGAGAGTAATCCTGAAATATTCAATACAAAGTATGCAGCATCAAAGGCTGGGTAAGTGGTGTGTGAGAGTAATCCTGAAATATTCATGCTAGAAAGTATGCAGTATCAAAGGCTAGGTAAGTGGGTGTGAGTATGAGTAATGTCCTGAAATATTCAATACAAAGTATGCAGTATCAAAGGCTAGGTAAGTGGGTGGGTAGTAATCCCAAATATTCAATACAGTATGCAATATCAAAGGCTAGGTAAAGTGGTGTGGGTAATAATTCTAAAATATTCAATACAAAGTATGCAGTATCAAAGGCCAAGGTGGAAGTGGGTGTGGGTGGTAATCCCAAAATATTCAATGCAAGTATGCAATATCAAGGCTAGGTAAGTGGGTGTGGGTAGTAATCTAAAATATTCCAATACAAAGTATGCAATATCAAAGGCTAGGTAAGTGGTGTGGGTAATAATCCTAAAATAATTCAATACAAAGTATGCAGCATCAAAGGCTAGGTAAGGAGGTGGGTGTGGGTAGTAATCCTGAAATATTCAATACAAAGTATGCAAGTATCAAAGGCTAGGTAAGTGGGTAGATGTGGGTAGTAATCTTCGAACTATTCAGTTCAAAGTATTACAGATATCAAAGGCTGGGTGAAGTGGGCAATGGGTAGTAATCCTAAAATATTCAATATAAAGTATTCAGTATCAAAGGCTAGGTAAGTGGGTGTGGGTGGTAATCCTAAAAACATTCAATACAAAGTATGCAGTATCAAAGGCTGTAAGTGGGTGTGGGTAATCCCGATAAAATATTCAGTTCAAAGTATACAGTATCAAAGGCTGGGTAAGTGGGTAGTAATCCCAAATATTCAATACAAGTATGCAGTACCAAAGGCTAGGTAAGTGGAACGTTGTGGGTAAGTAATCCTAAAATATTCAATACAAAAAGTATGCAGTACCAAAAGGCTGAGTAGTAAGTAGGTGTGGGTAGCTAATCCTGAAATATTCAATGCAAGTATGCAGTATCAAAAGGGCTAGATAAGTGGGTGTGTGGTGTAGTAACTCTGAAATATTCAATACAAGTATGCAGTATCAAAGGCTAGGTAAGTGGGTGTGGTAGTAATGCTGAACTATTCAGTTCAAAGTATGCAGTATCAAAGGCTGGGTAAGTGGGTGTGGGTAGTAATCACTGAAATATTCAATACAACAGTATGCAGTATCAAAGGCTGGGTAAGTGGGTGTGAGAGTAATCCTGAAATATTCAATACAAAAGCACGTATGCAGTATCAAAGGCTAGGTAAGTGGTGTGTGGGTAAGTAATCCTAAAAATATTCAATATAAAGTATTCAGTATCAAAGGCAATAGTAAGTGGGTGTGGATAGTAATCCTGAAATATTCAAATACAAAGTATGCAGCATCAAAGAAGCTAGGTAAGTGGGTGTGGAGAGTAATCCTGAAATATTCAATACAAAGTATGCAGTATCAAAGGCTAGGTAAGTGGGTGTGGGTAGTAATCCTGAAATATTCAATACAAAGTATGCAGTATCAAAGGCTAGGTAAGTGGGTGTGGTGTGGTAATGTGCTGAACTATTCAGTTCAAAGTATGCAGTATCAAAGGCTGGGTAAGTGGGTGTGGGTAGTAATCCTAAAATATTCAATACAACGTATGCAGTATCAAAGGCTGGGTAAGTGGGTGTGGGTAGTAATTCTAAAATATTCAATACAAAGTATGCAGTATCAAAGGCTAGGTAAGTGGGTGTGGGTAGTAATCCTAAAATATTCAATATAAAGTATTCAGTATCAAAGGCTAGGTAAGTGGGTGTGGATAGTAATCCTGAAATATTCAATGCAAAGTATGCAATATCAAAGGCTAGGTAAGTAGGTGTGGGTAGTAATCCTGAAATATTCAATGCAAAGTATGCAGTATCAAAGGCTAGATAAGTGGGTGTGGGTAGTAATCCTGAAATATTCAATACAAAGTATGCAGTATCAAAGGCTAGGTAAGTGGGTGTGGGTAGTAATGCTGAAATATTCAATACAAAGTATGCAGTATCAAAGGCTAGGTAAGTGGGTGTGGGTAGTAATCCTGAAATATTCAATACAAAGCATGCATCAAAGGCTCAGGTAAGTGGGTGTGGTAATCCTGAAATATTCAATACAAAGTATGCAGTATCAAGCCAGGTAAGTGGGTGTGGGTAGTAATGCTGAACTATTCAGTTCAAAGTATGCAGTATCAAAGGCTGGGTAAGTGGGTGTGGGTAGTAATCCTGAAATATTCAATACAAAGTATGCAGTATCAAAGGCTGGGTAAGTGGGTGTGGAGAGTAATCCTGAAATATTCAATACAAAGTATGCAGTATCAAAGGCTAGGTAAGTGGGTGTGGGTAGTAATCCTAAAATATTCAATATAAAGTATTCAGTATCAAAGGCTAGGTAAGTGGGTGTGGATAGTAATCCTGAAATATTCAATACAAAGTATGCAGCATCAAAGGCTAGGTAAGTGGGTGTGGAGAGTAATCCTGAAATATTCAATACAAAGTATGCAGTATCAAAGGCTAGGTAAGTGGGTGTGGGTAGTAATCCTGAAATATTCAATACAAAGTATGCAGTATCAAAGGCTAGGTAAGTGGGTGTGGGTAGTAATGCTGAACTATTCAGTTCAAAGTATGCAATATCAAAGGCTAGGTAAGTGGGTGTGGATAGTAATCCTGAAATATTCAATGCAAAGTATGCAATATCAAAGGCTAGGTAAGTGGGTGTGGATAGTAATCCTGAAATATTCAGTTCAAAGTATGCAGCATCAAAGGCTAGGTAAGTGGGTGTGGGTAGTAATCCTAAAATATTCAATACAAAGTATTCAGTATCAAAGGCTAGGTAAGTGGGTGTGGAGAGTAATCCTGAAATATTCAATACAAAGTATGCAGTATCAAAGGCTAGGTAAGTGGGTGTGGAGAGTAATCCTGAAATATTCAATACAAAGTATGCAGTATCAAAGGCTAGGTAAGTGGGTGTGGGTAGTAATCCTAAAATATTCAATACAAAGTATTCAGTATCAAAGGCTAGGTAAGTGGGTGTGGATAGTAATCCTGAAATATTCAATGCAAAGTATGCAGTATCAAAGGCTAGGTAAGTGGGTGTGGATAGTAATCCTGAAATATTTAATACAAAGTATGCAATATCAAAGGCTAGGTAAGTGGGTGTGGGTAGTAATGCTGAAATATTCAATGCAAAGTATGCAATATCAAAGGCTAGGTAAGTGGGTGTGGGTAGTAATCCTGAAATATTCAATACAAAGTATGCAGTATCAAAGGCTAGGTAAGTGGGTGTGGGTAGTAATGCTGAACTATTCAGTTCAAAGTATGCAGTATCAAAGGCTGGGTAAGTGGGTGTGGGTAGTAATCCTAAAATATTCAATACAAAGTATGCAATATCAAAGGCTAGGTAAGTGGGTGTGGATAGCAATCCTGAAATATTCAATGCAAAGTATGCAATATCAAAGGCTAGGTAAGTGGGTGTGGGTAGTAATGCTGAAATATTCAATACAAAGTATGCAGTATCAAAGGCTAGGTAAGTGGGTGTGGGTAGTAATCCTGAAATATTCAATGCAAAGTATGCAGTATCAAAGGCTAGGTAAGTGGGTGTGGGTAGTAATCCTGAAATATTCAATGCAAAGTATGCAATATCAAAGGCTAGGTAAGTGGGTGTGGGTAGTAATCCTAAAATATTCAATACAAAGTATGCAGTATCAAAGGCTAGGTAAGTGGGTGTGGGTAGTAATGCTGAACTATTCAGTTCAAAGTATGCAGTATCAAAGGCTGGGTAAGTGGGTGTGGGTAGTAATCCTAAAATATTCAATACAAAGTATGCAGTATCAAAGGCTAGGTAAGTGGGTGTGGGTAGTAATCCTAAAATATTCAATACAAAGTATGCAATATCAAAGGCTAGGTAAGTGGGTGTGGGTAGTAATCCTAAAATATTCAATACAAAGTATGCAATATCAAAGGCTAGGTAAGTGGGTGTGGGTAATAATTCTAAAATATTCAATACAAAGTATGCAGCATCAAAGGCTAGGTAAGTGGGTGTGGGTAGTAATGCTGAACTATTCAGTTCAAAATATGCAGTATCAAAGGCTAGGTAAGTGGGTGTGGGTAGTAATCCTAAAATATTCAATACAAAGTATGCAGTATCAAAGGCTAGGTAAGTGGGTGTGGGTAGTAATGCTGAACTATTCAGTTGAAAGTATGCAGTATCAAAGGCTGGGTAAGTGGGTGTGGGTAGTAATCCTAAAATATTCAATATAAAGTATTCAGTATCAAAGGCTAGGTAAGTGGGTGTGGGTAGTAATCCTAAAATATTCAATACAAAGTATGCAGTATCAAAGGCTAGGTAAGTGGGTGTGGGTAGTAATGCTGAACTATTCAGTTCAAAGTATGCAGTATCAAAGGCTGGGTAAGTGGGTGTGGGTAGTAATCCTAAAATATTCAATACAACGTATGCAGTATCAAAGGCTGGGTAAGTGGGTGTGGGTAGTAATTCTAAAATATTCAATACAAAGTATGCAGTATCAAAGGCTAGGTAAGTGGGTGTGGGTAGTAATCCTAAAATATTCAATATAAAGTATTCAGTATCAAAGGCTAGGTAAGTGGGTGTGGATAGTAATCCTGAAATATTCAATGCAAAGTATGCAATATCAAAGGCTAGGTAAGTGGGTGTGGGTAGTAATCCTAAAATATTCAATACAAAGTATGCAGTATCAAAGGCTAGGTAAGTGGGTGTGGGTAGTAATCCTGAAATATTCAATACAAAGTATGCAGTATCAAAGGCTAGGTAAGTGGGTGTGGGTAGTAATGCTGAACTATTCAGTTCAAAGTATGCAGTATCAAAGGCTGGGTAAGTGGGTGTGGGTAGTAATCCTAAAATATTCAATATAAAGTATTCAGTATCAAAGGCTAGGTAAGTGGGTGTGGGTAGTAATCCTAAAATATTCAATACAAAGTATGCAGTATCAAAGGCTAGGTAAGTGGGTGTGGGTAGTAATCCTGAAATATTCAGTTCAAAGTATGCAGTATCAAAGGCTGGGTAAGTGGGTAGTAATCCTAAAATATTCAATACAAAGTATGCAGTATCAAAGGCTAGGTAAGTGGGTGTGGGTAGTAATCCTAAAATATTCAATACAAAGTATGCAGTACCAAAGGCTAGGTAAGTGGGTGTGGGTAGTAATCCTAAAATATTCAATTGCAAGTGAAGTTTCAACAAAGGGATTGAGTAAATGTGAGTAAGGATTACCAGGTTAGGTTTTGACTAAGGGCTAGGGAAGGGGTGGATGTGTTAAACTGGTTGTGTACTGGTAAGTTAATGGTTATGTACTGGTACGTTTGAAGCATGTGAGTCTTTTTTAGTGGCACGGTCAGGGAAAGGGCATTTAGTACCCTAATGTGTGGAGTTGGGGCTAGGGGTATGGATAGGGTTATCACACATGATTAAGGGTTGGTCAGGGGGCCAAACTCTCAACTCTATCCCTTCACATATCCCCAGCCCTACACATTAGGATACTAAACACCCTTTCCCTAATAATATTGTTATGCATGCAGTGTGTCTGTGAATTAGTGGTCTTTTTAACTGTGACACCAGTCAGAACATGAGATTATTTTATTTTTATCAGTTTCACTTAGATTATGTGGGTTTTCAGTCATCTGTGTTTTGAATGTACTTTCCATCATCAGCAACATACATTAGCATACTAAAAAAGTTATCTGACATAGTCTGACAATATAGCTTTCCTCTTGGCCTCCACCTTATAGGTTCATAGGTTGGTACTAGGCTATCGGCCCTAGGGCCTATACAAGCCTAGCCATAACAGTTCCCTGGATATTTCTTCCCACAATATTTACTTCCCTGGACCCCTATCTAGCAAGGCGACTGACATGATCCCCAGGGTGAATTTCCTATCTCCCATCCAGTCATCAAGGTTCCTTTTGAAGAGGGCCAAGGAGGCGCTCTGCTTGACATGTATGGGCAGTCTATTCCAGAGTATGGGGAGTCTCTGCATCAGGAACCTATCCCTCCAGCATGTTTTGTTCATTGTGATGACAAGGTTTAGATCCCTGGAGCGTGTGGCTGTGAGAGATTGGGATTTATTTGAGTGTAGCATGTCCAACAGCTCTGGGTTTGACATGGCCTTGTATGTTAAGCAGAGATCGCCTCTGAGTAGACGATATGCGACAGAGTATAGCTGGAGTTTTTTTAGACGGTCAGCATAGGGCATCTGCTTTAGGCCTGTGATACTTTTAGTGAGGTATTTCTGCAGCCTTTCCAGTTGTTGCAGATGTCTTGTGAGGTACACACCAAACGGGGCGTTGTACTCTATAATGGGTCTAATGAGGGGATGAGTACAGTGGGACAATGACCTCCTTTTTTCTGGATGAAAAGCCCTTAGTGATGAGGTGTGTCACATAAAAGGATTTCCTGACTGTTGTGGTGATGTGGTTATCGAAGGTGGTCAAGCATACCTCTCAACTGTACAGATTTTTGCAGAATGTCCAGATTTTTGCCTCATATTTTCGGTCCGTTTTTCATAAAATTGCGATTTTCTGGCAGATAGTGGGAAATCATTAAAGACTGAAGTTAGAGAATAATGGCAGACATTTGAGTTTCAGACTTCATGCCCTTCAGAAAATTCATACTAATGCAAAACCTGTTATTCTACAAATTTCTAAGTTTGTAAGAGCAATGTTTAAAATCTGTCCCTATTTTTGGGCCTTTGTCCCACTTTTCTTTGTGGCTTCGTCCAGATTTCTTGCACTAAGAGGTTGAGAGTTATGCTTGGTTGTAGCAGCACATATCGCCCTTTGGGTTTGTGGAGTACATTTTCAGTAACCACGTATTATTTTTCCACACCATAAGAGATGACAGTCTGCTACCAGCAGTCTCTCATTTGTGACTAGAAATTTGTGAAATGGAACCAAGCATAAACCTGAAGATGGAGCAGATCTGGGTGGCTGAATCTGACTGGTGGGGGGGAGCTAGGGAGCAGATTGGAGGTCCTTATAAACATTGCTACAGGACCCAGTAAGTCCTAATTATGCCACCTTTGACCAACCCCCCCCCCCACACACACACACCACAAACTCTTAGCCATGGTATAACAGCAGTAGTCTGTCCTAAGCCTTGGCTTGTGCAGTCTTCACACATTTGTAATTCCTTTGTACCACTTAAACTTTGTCTGGTCTAAGCATTCAGGGATAAACACAGCTCAACCCACCATCCCAGCACAAGACCAGCAGCATAGAAGTTTTTTTTTTCATTTGTTTTATTCCTATCTTCCAGTCATTGGCCCCCTCCCAACCATTGGAACCATTGGATACCAATCATGGGGGGGGGGTCATTTACTCAGTCATTGGACTGGTTCAGTTTTCTTCTGCTTGCATCCTATCCCCCACATGCACATGCCAAAGCACCACGGAAGAGCATGCAGTAGGATGAACGCAGAAGCTGTCCCACCATTCGAGTAGCTAAACAAACTCAGTTCACTCAGGCTGTAGTCAGGGCTTTACCCTTCTATGTCACTGACATTAGTACGGTACATTAATTATTGAACAGACTCTTCTAAGTCAGGGCTGGGGAGCACACCGCCCAACTCTCCAGATTTTAGCAGAATGTCCAGATTTTTGCCTCATATTTTGGTCTGTTCCTCATAACATTTGTGGTTTTCTGACAAATCACTGGGATAATCTGAGATTTGAAGTCACTAAATAATGACATACATTTGAGTTTCAGACTTCAGATATTGGAGAAAATGCATGCCAACATATAGGAGGGGAACTAAAATAAGTAAATGGTGGGTGCAACATTGCCAGCTCCAAAAGCCGACAAAGGATAAAGCAAAATTTAAGCAGGTGAGATGCCTGTAAAAGATATATACAGTGAGGATACCATCTAAGAGGACATTAATGAGGGATGAATACCCTGTAGAGATGGCACTTATTTGTGTTTATGAAGACTTTTCAGTATATCTTCTTCCCAAGAAGGTAAGGTGATGTGCAGCAGCCCTTACTAAAGATGAATGAAAAAAACTCCTTTGGCTTCCTCAGTATTTGTACTTTCGGAAGACAGTTCCCAGGGAACACTTGCACTTCTGCACTTCCTTTTCCACGTGCAGTAATTAACTGCCCTTTCACAGAGTCAACACTCAATGCAATCACCACCCAGACAGCCAAGGTTGAGTGCTACACTGGTGATTTCTTCTTATATTACAAAACGTGACTCTTTCCCTGCAGTGTTTTAGTGTTTTCAGCCTAACATCAGTTTATGGAAAGTTACTTTACTAAACCTAACAAAATAAACAGCTATCTTGTCCTTTATCTTTAAGTCTCTATTTCTATCCCTGTCTGTGCATTTATATACCAGGCTACAAGTAAATGCCTTGCACTCCATGCATTTAAGTAATGAAGCTGTAAGTTTACAACTCCACTGTAACCATACCCTATGTCACACTGGCAGGGTCCCCTACAGACAGGCAACCAAATTAAAATCATCCAAAAAGTATTCTCTAAATCCTTTGCTATGTCCTTTGATCACCAGGGGCAGGAAGTTTATATGGAAGGAGGTTCTGACCCCCTCCAGATGGAATATAAACAGATCTGAAGTAATAATACCTTATGTAGGTCATAGCTCCAGAGCCGGATCATGGTCAAATGGAGCCCTCGGCAGGGTAATGGACTGGACCCCCACACACAGCATCTCACCCCCATGGCAGCAGCCCCTCAGCCATTTGAGTGTCCCATTACCTGGCTATTTCTCCATACTATTTTTTTCTTTACTTCTACAATGATTAAAGATACAGTAATTGCATTTCATTTAAAGCTTTTATTTTAGGTTTTATAGCACACACACCGATAGACATTTGCTAAACAAAAAAAAAAATCAAACCATTGCAGTCTTACAATGAAAACACATTTAGCATTAACAGTAAACTTCTCTGCCCTTGTAACTCAGCTTCATTAAAACAGGATTGAAACCCAAGAAAATGCATCTCGCCAGTGGCAGATTAAGTTTACCTTTGGGCTGTTTTCAAACAATAGGCTCCCTGCACACATTTCTAGGACCATAAATACATGCATGTGTTCTTTGACTCCCATTCCTGATTGTATTAAATTATATTCCGTGTACAATATTGCACCACTTCTTAGAGTGCGTTTTAAATTTGTAGTTTTGAACATTTTTTCCAGTAAGCAATGAAACTAAAATGTATGAACCAATAATGACAAAACTGCCCATTTCAGAACATTTCAATTATAAAAGGCTACTCAAACTTCTGTCATTACAATCCAGCAATAGCAGTGAATATGCTAAATCTCTGTAGAAGTAAAAATCATCTGAATAATTCCACATTAAAGAGATCTATAACTAATGAAAGGGTTGTAGCAAACAACTTTAGATCTCAGTGCCTGTTAACCTGAAAAATAAATTGCCTATGTTACATTAAAAAAAAAAAAACATCAGTAAGCTGGTAATATTGCAATGGGGAATAGATGGCTGACTGATAACCGGTTCATAGTTACTGGGCATCTCATCCAAAGGAGGACACAGTCGGGACTGCAGCACCCTCAACCCCCCTGAAGTACAACACAGTATCAACGATCCATCTACAGGGTGTTGGAGTAGAACCCACGCCCTTCTGCATCAAAAGCAAGTATGTTACCTGTTGTACTACTAGCATTGCTTTCAAACTCTCTAGCACAACCAGTAAAGACCATTTGCTAAAACAGTTGCCCATTAAAAATAGACTTAGCATGAGCAGCAGTAAACTTCTTTTCAAGCTCACAGTTCCTTAAAAATGCACTGGCAGTCATTTCTGAGGAGTTTGTTAGTTGGTGTAGAG
Organism: Protopterus annectens; assembly: GCF_019279795.1. Classification (NCBI taxonomy): domain Eukaryota; kingdom Metazoa; phylum Chordata; order Ceratodontiformes; family Protopteridae; genus Protopterus; species Protopterus annectens. Next base: position 61,165,975 of record NC_056741.1, on the reverse strand, counting down.
GATTCAGGCTCTTGTTTCCTGTCACTAAGGTATAGGGTTTCAGCCTGAGCAAATTAAATAACCTGCCCCCCACCCACCCACACACACACACACACTGATAGAATGCGTCCTGCTTTCATGAACATAAGTAGGAAGTTTGTTTAAATTCCTCATGCAGACATAGAATCTGCAGGTGTAGGCATCAACATGTCTGCATTGCACACACAGACGCAGAAGGCATTCTTAAAGAAAACACATCTGTTTTTAATTAAAAAGTAAATGCTATAGCAGCCCCTTGGCCAACAGGCCCCTCCCAGCCAGTGGGCCCAAGGTGACCGCCTAGGTCACCTAGTGCTATAGCAATCTCTGCGTATCTCCTTCCGGTGGTGAGTTTGGCAACTAAAGCATTGATTGAGGTAGATTCTGTTAATTGCTCCTCAGCCAACTTCTCTTCAGCAATTCATATTGCACTCCACATTTACAATCATAGCTGCTGCAGACAGCCACTTAGTGGTTGGCTTGTTTACTAACAGAAAAGGCATCCTCTCAAGAAAGAAGACACTAACATAACCTCAGCTCAGAGTTTGTTCATACAATGGGACCAAGGACCTAAGTTTGTAAACCTCAAAATATCCCATTTCCACAGGTATTTGGAGATGCTGTTTTTGGGTTGTATTCATAGACATACAGGATTATGACTGAGTCACCAGTCATAACTTGTTTGCTATGATATGCATTTAAGAAATTGATTTTTTTCTAATAAGTGTGGAGTTTTAGCTGCTGTAATATATTATTAGTTAGAAAAAAAAGAAGTGTAGGAGTGCAAGATGTCAGACAGGCATAAATATCAATCTCTTTCCTCTAAAATCAAGGACAAAGCTAAAATAATAAGAAATATATATATAACTCTAAATCAAAATATGAAAAATCAGTAATACATCTATAATACTGATACTTTTTTGGCTTAGCTTGTTGAGAGAATGAGAGATTATAAATTAATATGCTTGTTTTGAGAAAAAAAAGGAAGTTTCTAAATGTTAATGATTGACCTTATTGTATTGTAGTCTGACATATTTTATATAAAATCAAAATCGAAATTAGAGGTGACAGAACACAATTTTGAGCATGTATCAAGGAGAGTGGAGAGGTGTACTAAAAGCTTTTAAAGCTGTTCATAGGTAACTACTAGGCTAGCTGCCCGTGTGGGCCATTCTAATTCTAGCCAGTTTCCCTTTCAAAGGTGAGAGTCAAACCCAATACCTTGTATCTGTGAGGTAAGCACCTTAATTGTTAAACCAAACCCTGACCACCATACCAAATCCCAACCCCTTTTGGATGATTATTGGTGTACTTCAGTTCTGGCAGCAATTTGTTTGGCAGTGCAAATCGTGATACAACTTTTAACGCTGTCAGTAGGTGTCCAGTGCAGTTCTGTCTTGGCTACTGTCTGTGTGACAGCCCAAGATTCATCAATAACAGTGGATTTCTTGAGTAGGAACCTTGCAATGTCAAATTTACTTTTCTCTTAACTTCTGAGCATAATTAGAATATTCCATGTATTATGCACAATTTTATTACTGCTCTAAAATGCCTATAGAGTTAAAGAAAGGGTGAATACAATGCAAAAGATAGGTTACACTTTTGTCCTCAAAAATCAGCTTTCACAAGGCAGTAGACCTACAATCTCACAGGCTGATCCTTACACCTTTAGGATGGTTTGTTTAAAACTTAATTTAAAGGGATTTAACATATTGGGTTCTAAGCTACATATTGTATTTACAACCAAAGCTTTCAAGTCACGTTTTACCATGTGTATCACAAATTTTAGTTTTCTGAAACCCTCTGTACTGCAGGAAAAAAAATGACATACCATAGTTGAGTAACATTTTGAACTGCAAATTCATAACAATATTTGAAACTAAGAAGCCCATAAACACTATAAATGCTGATATATTTGATTGTACAATATTTTACATTTACAATTGCACATTTTTATCATTAGTCATGGATTCTCACCTGTCCCTCCCTACACAGGACAGTCCTTATTTGGGCAGTTGCGCACTGAGAAAAAAATATGAAAAATGGCAAATGTCCTGAGATTTTGGGACAAAAATATTTCCCCAAGTTTCCTGGAAAAGTCATATAAAATAATTATTTTGTATCTGAAACACTTTGATTTGCCATGAAATAACAAAAGCAGTACCAGCTCTACAACAGTGAGCCTTTATTTTGGCAAGTTCGTCATTTGCACCAGTTGTGATTATAGTTATTCTGGAGAATTTCAATTTCCTTAAAAATGTCCCTCTTATTGACTTCTTCTCTTTCGGCTGTTCTCATTAGGGGTCACCACAGCGGATCATCTGTTTCCATTTCTTCTATTCCTCTGCATCTTGATCTTTTACACCAACCACCTGCATGTCCTCTCTCACCACATCCATAAACCTTATCTTAGGCCTTCCTCTTTTTCTGTTACCTGGCAGCTCCATCCTTAGCAACCTATTCCCAATATACCCAGCATCCCTCCTCAGCACATGTCCAAACCAACGTAATCTTGCCTCTCTGGCTTTGTCTCCAAACCTTCCAACCTGGGCTGACCCTCTAATATACTGATTCCTAATCCTGTCCATCCTCGTCATACCCAGTGCAAATCTTAACACCTTTAAGTCTGCCACGTCCAGCTCTGACTCTTGCCTTTTTGTCAGTGTCACCGTATCCAATCCATATAACATAGCTGGTGTCACTACCCTCTTGTATACCTCCCCTTTCACTCTTACTGGTACCCATCTGTCACAAATCACTCCTGACACTCTTCTCCACCCATTGCACCCTGCCTGTACTCTCTTCTTTACCTCTCTTCCACAATCACCATTACTCTGAACTGTTGATCCCAAGTACTTAAACTTATCCACCTTTGCCAACTCTACTCCCTGCATCCACACCATTCCTCTATCCTCCCTCTCATTCACACACACATATTTTGTCTTAGTCCTGCTGACCTTCATTCCTCTCCTCTCTAGAGCATATCTCGACCTCTCCAGAGTCTCCTCAACCTGGTTCCTACTCTCACTAGAGATAACAATGTCATCAGCAAACATCATAGTCCATGGGGCCTCCTTTCTGATCTTGTCTGTCAACCTGTCCATCACCACTGCAAATAAGAAAGGGCTCAGAGCTGATCTTTGATGTAATCCCACCTCCACCTTTAAACACATCCATCACTCCCACTGCAAACCTCACCACTGTCACACTACCCTCGTACATATCCTGTACCACTCTTAAATAATTCTCTGCCACTCGTGACTTCCTCATACAATACCACAACTCCTCCTGACACCACAACAAAACTAAACATACACATGGGCAGTAATCTGCCTGCAATGCTCTGTTATGGCCGCAGAGGCAGCATAACTTCTGTCGTATTGAAACGTCACGAACAGTCTCAGATTGTGATGTAGTTGGTTTCGCAATTAAAAGCAGCACCATAATGAAATCACCTTTATACAAGTAAAGGGTTGTAGTCTAAGTGAGGGTGGGAATTTATGCAGCTGTTGTCTATCAAGGTAGATGTTTCATTTAGTGGTTTGATTACAGATATGCAAATGTGGACAGTGAGTAGAAGGCTGAAAGAGAATTGTGAATAGACTTTATATGTCAGGCATGCTTGTTAAGGGCAACTTTTGGCGTTTTTTTTGTAACCTGGGTCTTCACGAAATTATTTGGTATAAATGTTCGAGGGGCAGAGATGAGGCTAAATTATGGGTGTTCTGCCAAATTGTGCTAGGTTGCTCAGAGGCACATAATCCACAGTTTAATGAGATCATACAGTTCTCAGTGTTATAGCATTTTTTATCTGTTCATGTTAAATAAGGGCCAAGGTACCTGCTAGAGGTTGTGAAGTTGTTGTATGAAAATAATAACAAGTCTCGCTATAAAGTATTGTCAGCCAGTTAATGTTAGGGTTTTGGAGTGTTGGTTACTCGTGGTCACCAAGTGTAACTCGCGTCTACTTCACATCTTTCTAAATGTGTTCCCTGCTTGCTGTTTCCCAAAGGATTTTGCCAGTTTGTCATAGGTGTTACTTAGAGCTGTCTCTCCACAATCCACAAACCAATAATCATCCCATCCTATGTAGAAAAGATCTAGTATACAGGTTTAAAAGTAGGGGTTATCAAGGAGGTGACATCATTAGGGCCAACTGATTGGTGAACCAGCAGGATAGGTCTGAGCTGTTATTATATCATGTTCGAGATTCTCAACAACCCCAAAAACTCAGATTAGTTACCACATATGGTAGAAATACGGTTGGGTTTATGAACATCATTGGTAACCATTGGCATTTGTTAAGGTCAGATGAACTCCTGAATAGCTATACAGGTGATCAGTGTTACTATTCATTTCGCAAAGGGCGGTCTTTGGGTTCCTTATTTAGTCATTATAAGAGAATTTATGACAAGGGTTTGCGGCAAACCACTCATCTTAATCTATTTTGTCAATCTATTTTGGGTTGTTTTCCATGTGGTCATTGTATTTATTGCCCTAGGGTGTTAAAATCCTAGACTTTTTCTTCACATAACTGTCCACAAGTTTATAATATTTCATTTTTTGCTAATTGTAGCACTTCATGGGTTATCTATTTGGCTCAGTGTAATTGTCGAGCATTTTATGTTGGACAAACCTCCCGTCCTTTTAAGTTAAAGATAGGAGAACACTTGAGTGATATAAAAAATAAAAAGGGCTCCAGCTCTTTGTATAAGCATATTTCCAAACATCCCACGGGTAATTTTAGTTTTATGGTTATTGATCATATCAGGTTTCAGTACAAACAATCCCAGTCTTTGCATGAAAAGCTCACCAACAAAGAAAAAATGTGGATCATCAAATTAGGGGCTCTTTTTCCCCCCTGGCTTGAATGATCAGTTTTGAAGTATGTTCATTAAAATGATGTATTTATATCTATTTTTGGATTGTATGTATACAACTGCTTTTGTTATATGTGTATTGTTGGATTTATACACTAGAGGGCGTTCCAGGTCTGCTGAAGTTAAATAAAGCAAGACAGCAAGTTAAGTTTTTTTATTTTTTGCATCATGTTTGGTTGCTGAGGAAGGCTGTTGCTGAAACCGGTACAACCTAGTTGGTGTACTGAGTTAGTTTTTTGCTGTCTTGACATGTCATAATGAATAAATAACTTTTATATACCTCAGGAGTTTGGTTCTGGCTTCTTCTTTTTGGATTTATCTCTGTATTAGCCGTGCACTTGTCGTTCAAGCAGGGGCTTTTGGATTTATTTTACTCCAACCCATGCCAGGGACCCATGCTAATGGTGGAAAGGGTATATGTGCCCTTATTAGCCAGTGTGTGCCCACCATAAAGCCCAGCAGCCCTGCCAATAAGCTACTGGCTGGCCAGTGTCTAGTTGCCCAGCCTGGGTTACCTGGGATAGCTCTGCTGAGCAAAAGCTGGACATAAAACCAACCAACCTGCCAAACATGAATTGAGAATTGCTATGCTTAGTGTAGGCTCACTGACAGGATGCATCTTGAAAGTGGATGACATGATGATACGAAGAAGGCTGGACATCCCATGTATCTAGGAGACGAGATGGAAGGCTAGTATAGTGGTGAGAGAGAGGCTTCAGAAGGCAGTGAGGGATATCATCAGAATTAGTGACAGACTCATGGCAGTCAGACTCCAGTGTAATGATAGGGCAGTATTCATAATCTCAACCTATGCCCCACAGCAGGGTTGTGATAGTGAGGAAAAGAGTGCATTCAGATAGCAGTTGCAGGATCTACTAGATAAAGCAGGACAACATGAATTGGTGTTGATAAGGGGTGATTTGAATGCACATATTGGGACAGACAGAACAGGATAGGAGGACTGCCTGGGTCCACATGGATGGGGCAACAGAAATAAAGAAGGAGAAGCAATTCTAGACTTATGCCTGGCAAATGGCTTGATACTAGCCAACAGGTTCAGAAAGAGAGACAGTCACAAGATCACATACAAGAGCAGTCAACATGCAACTCAGGTAGACTTCCTCTTAGCAAGGAAAAGGCACTGGGGGCAGAATCCATGATTGCAAAGTCATTCTCAGTGAAACAGTCGTCCCACAGCATAAATCACTCATTGCAACAATCAGGTGCAAGCAGTGGTCAGAGAAGGCTCTAAGGTCAACAGAGACCAGGCTGAAGACCTGGAAGTTGACTGGAGAGAAAGTACAACAGTTCAAGGAATTACTCAGGGCTCTAGCACCAAAAGAAGAGGAGGAATTAGGTGGAGTTGAACAAGAATGGCAGCACCTAAAAACAGAATGTGTTAGGACTACAGAAAAGATATGTGGTCAAGCCAGGTATGGAAATAAGGTACATAAGGAAAGCTGGTGGTGGAATGCAGAAGTCCAGGAAGTCATCAAAAGAAAGAAGGAGGGCAGGAAGAAATGGGAGATAGAAAAAACTGACCAGGCTAGGAAGGACTACTGGTTGGCTAACAAAGAAGCTAAGAAAGAAGTTGCAATAGCAATGAATAGGGAATCAGAGGCACTCTACCAGCTTCTGGAAAGTGACTCAGTAAGTGGCACAAAAAACTATATCAGGTTGCAAGGCAAAGACAAAGATGAAGATAGTCAGTCGCCCTTCATAAGGGATACAAGCAACAACCTGCTCACCAGCCCAGAGGACATCAAAGGCAGATGGAAGGAAAATTTCCAGCAGTTTCTAAATGAAGAAAACCTCACAGAAGCTGTACTGCCCCAGAAACAGCCTACAATGAGAGAAGAAGAGGAGCCCATCCTAGAAGAAGTAAGAACAGCACTAAGGAAAATGAAGTCAGGGAAAGCAGCAGGCTAAGATATGGTCACAGCAGATACTATAAAGATGCTGAGTGAGATAGGGGAGAAATGTCTCCTGAGGGTACTAATAGCAGTGTGGAGAGAAAGGTGTATCCCAGATGACTGGAGAATAAGCATGCTCATGTCAGTGTACAAGAACAAATGGAACATCCACAACTGTGGGCAGTACAGAGGCATCAGACTCCTATCCCATTGCATGAAAGTTCTGGAGAAGGTGATTGATAAATGGATACACAGAGTAGTAGAATGTAAGATGGGAGATGAGCAGTATGGATTCAGATCAGGATGCAGCACAATTGACCTGATGTTTGCATTGAGAGAGATACATGAGAAGAAACTAGAGATGAGGAGAGAGTCCAACTGTGCATTCCTAGACTTGGAGAAAGCATACAACAAGGTCCCAAGAAAGCTGATCTGGGCAGTACTGCGGTGGTTTGAAGTCTCAGAAACATTGGTAGAATTAGTGCAGGCAATGTACAAGGACCCAATGACTCAAGTAAAAACAGAGTTCGGCCTCAGAGAGGGGTTCGCAGAGGGTGTGGGTGTACATCAGGGTTCAGCTCTGAGCCCACTGCTGTTCATACTGGTGATGGACTACATTAGCAAACAGGATGGAGGGGACAGATCAACAAAGCTGCTATATGCAGATGATGTGGCAATACAGGCAGACTCTGGGCTAGAACTTCAGCAAAGGATAGGAGAATGGAATGCAAATCTGAAGGCACATGGGATGAAACTAAGCACAGATAAGACAGCGGTAATGGCAGCAAACTGGGGAAATCAGAAGAAGTTGAGAATAGAGATGGAAGGGAAGATAGTGGAACAGGTAAACAGCTTCAAGTATCTGGGAGGAGTAGTGGAGGAGAAGGGTAGTCTGAATGAAGAGGCCAAAGCTAGAATCAGAGGGGCTGCAGCCAATCGGCATAGGGTATCAGGTGTATTCTATGACAGAAGAATGCCAAAGTAGCTGAAAACTAAGGTGTGCAAGACAATAGTGTGACCAGTACTACTCTATGGTACAGAAACCTGGGCAGTAAAGGCAGACCAGTTGAAGAAGCTAGAGGTGATGGAAATGAAGTGCCTGAGAAGGGTGGTAGGATGCACACTGTGGGACAGACGAAGAAATTAGCACATAAGAGCAGAAGCCAAAGTAGCTCCAATTGCAGAAAAGATCAAAGAGAACAGATTATGGTGGTTTGGACATGTGCAGAAAAGTAGAAGATAGGGAAGATTTGGAACAGACAGAAAAAAAGTAAGAGGAAGTGAGGATGTCCAGCAAAGAGGTGGATGGATTGTGTGAAAGAAGATCTGCAACAGTCAGGCATGAGTGTTGAAGAAGGCAGGAGTGTGGCACTGAATCGAGAGAGTTGATGACAGTTAACACGATACCCTGACCCCATGTAGAAAAATGGGAAAAGGGGGGCTGGTGATGATGATGATGAATATGATAATGAAGATTTACAAAAAGGGGCAGATGCCATTGCATACCCTGTCTCGATCATAATAAACCACACCTTGACTGAAGCCACTATCCCCAATCTCTGGAAGGTTTCCCATGTCATTCCCCTTCATAAAGGAGGGAATTCTTTAGACCTCTCAAACTTCCGACCAATAGCCATATTATCACCACTGGCCAAAATTATGGAAAAGTGCATCCACAATGAATGAATGCACTATCTCACCCAAAATAAACTACTGGACAACTCTCAGCATGGCTTTAGGCCACAGCACCACATCAGCCTTCCTATCCTTCTCTAACTCTATCAAAATCAACTCTTACCTCAGCTCTCTTCCTAGATCTCTCTAAGGCCTTTGATATGGTCACTCACCAACTGCTTCTCCATACCTTGAAGGAACTCTCACTAAACAGTAGCTCAATTAAATGGTTCCAATCTTACCTGTCTGATAGACAACAAGCAATTTTATAGCAGAATACTCTAGCCACACATCTACCCATTACTCTAGGAGTCCCCCAAGGCTCCATACTAAGACCACTACTCTTCTCAGTCTTTATCTGTGACCTACCCACTATCACTCCCAAGGTCATCTGAATCCAATACGCAGATGACTGTACTTTAATATGTACCACCTCTTCCTCAACTGAGCTTATGACCCTAACCCAGAATACTTTCAGTGATGTAGAAAAATGGTTTGCAAACTGTCAGCTTCTATTAAACCCCAACAAAATTAAGTGCAACAAAACTAAATTGCAACAAAACTAAACCCCAACAAAACTAAACTGCAACAAAACTAAACCCCAACAAAGCTAAACTGCAACAAAACTAAACCCCAACAAAACTAAACTGCAACAAAACTAAACTGCAACAAAACTAAACCCCAACAAAACTAAACTGCAACAAAACTAAACTGCAACAAAACTAAACCCCAACAAAACTAAACTGCAACAAAACTAAACCCCAACAAAACTAAACCCCAACAAAACTAAACTGCAACAAAACTAAACTGCTCATCTTTTTCTTGGACCGAATTGACTTTTTAGACATTACTATTGATAAGGTTGAATGTCGGAATGTGAAAACCAGTTTATATAGAAAATCTGTTTGTATGAACAATTTGTTACATAGGGAAAGTATGCATCCTAGACATATTCCTTGGAATGTAATGAAGGAGCAGTTTTTTAGGATCATGCGACTATATAATGCTGATCAACAACTACAAATAGCCTTTAATGAATTGAAATCTGACTTTTTGTGTTGGGGCTATAAAGAAAAAGAGATTGACTCTTGTATTGCTATAGCATGGAATGAGAGACAGAATAAATCTAAACCTTTTTTTAGTGAAAGAGTGGTTGAAATAGAACAGGTTCTGTCAAATACCCCTCAGGTGAAGACCTTTTCTAGGTTTCCTATTTCTTTCTCTAGCAATATTGACCCTCTTTGTGATATCATCAGAAAGAACTGGAATATTCTTAATACAACTGATGAGTTAAAAGGTCTCACCGATACTGTTCCACATTTCACGTTTAAGAATAATAGGTCATTGAAAAGACATCTATGTTATAATGTACATAGACATATTGAAAGACTGCCCTCAAATAGGTTGGGTACCTATACATGTAGGAATTGTCTAGCATGAAAATATATGTGTACTGGTGCTTTTTATAGTCATCCATCTATGAACTGTAAGACAGAACTGAACTTCTATGCTGACTGTAAGACTAGTCACTTGGTATACTTCAGTTTTTGCACTGTCTGTAGTATGTTTTATATTGGTAAGACCAATCAATCTTTACAGGACAGAATATTGGAGGACTACAGAGACATAAGGAATGCAAGGAAAATAACATGTAGTTCGTTTTGGGACTGCACACAGCTTTAAATTTATATTTTTAGAAATAATTAATATTGGTGTTAGAGGAGGTGAAACTGCTGAACAGAAATGGATACCGCATTTTCACCAGACAAACCACCAGGGCTTAATGGTGCTACTTCATTAAAACCCTTTTTTAAGGGACGCCCCTTAAAACACTGAGTTTTTTATCTAAGTTTACTAAATTAGTGTTTTTAAACATATATATATATATATATATATATATATATATATATATATATATATATAGTGTTTTTATTTATATCTAGATGGGTGTTTGTTAATATGGAATATATATATATATATATATATATATATATATATATATATATATATATATATATATATACTATTATACTGTTTAATGTATATGTCAAATATGATTCCATTTTAGTTATTATTGTTACTACTTGTTATTTTAAATTGTTTAATGGACTGTGGATTGGCTGCTTGCTGACATAAATGGCTGTGATGTCATGGTCATTAATTCTGTCTGATGAAGCGATTTGAAATATCGTGAAAGCGCTTACTGAGATTTCTTGTATTAAAGCTGTGTTTTCTATACCTCTCCTGTGTTGCTTGGTGCTGTTATTTTATTTTACTTCATTATATTCCAATCCATCCCCTATTTCAGGAAGGTTTTGCATTTATCTGTTGCTTCCTGGCATTTTCAGTTCTCTGCTTTGCCTTTGGTCTTCCTGCTGCTCCATGTGTCTCCAAATGGCTCACTCCTGTGATTGCATATTGCAGGCTTCAGGGAATGCAAGTTTTTCCTTTTTTGGATGACCTGCTGATTCAGACATCCTCTCCACAGATTTTTTTTTGCAAAATCTTCATTTTGCCATCTCCGGTCTTCAGAGCCTGAGGTTCACATTAAATTTCAAAAAGTCTTCTATGACTTCTCAGTATCATGTCTTTCTGGGGTGCAGGATTCAGACGGTGCGTATGCTGGCATCCCTGCCTCCTCCAAAGGCCTTAACTCTCATTTCCTTTTTTCAGACTCTCTTTCCTGCGGACTCCATTATAGCCAGGGAGTTTCTGAGAGCTCTGGGTTTCATGGCATCCATCATTCCTATGCTTCCTCTGGTCAAACTCCACAGTTTCAGTGGTTTCTGAAGTCAGTTTGGCTTCAACATGCACATCCTCTAGACTTTGTAGTTCCTGTTCTTCATTGTCTCAAGGAGGAGCTTCACTGGTGGATCAAGTATTTGGCTCTAAATCCAGGGCTCACTTTTTTCATCCCCCTCTTCTTTCTCAGAAACTGTTCACAGATGCTTCAGACGTGGGATGAGGAGCAGCTTTTTGCTCCCTAAAGGTACAGGGGGTGTGGTTGCCTCCTCAGCAGAAGGACCACATCAGTGTAAAAGAGATGCTTCAGGCTTTTCTCCTCTTTTCTCTCCAGGGCCTCTCAAGGTATTCACAGACCACACCACAGTGATGTGGTATATAAACATGGAGGAAAGAAATTTTACCTTCTTTGCCAGTTGACACTCCTTATATGGGATCAAGCGACTCTTCAGGCAGTTTATATCTGAAAAAATATTTTGATCTTACTTGCTTACTGCTTGCTGCTTCTTGCTGTGGGATGGATCTGCAGTGTTCTTAAGACACTCAGTCTTGCTGGCTGGATTCTGCTAAAATTCAAAGTCTAGTTATATTTGCATTCACAGTCTGTTGCATACAGAAACTTGCAGAATATACACTGATGAGAGAATATACTTTGCAGCACTTGTCTTTAAGAGCAGTAACCAATAACTTTTATAATAAATAAAACTGGACAAACGTTGCAGCTTAAAAGTACTGTTCCAACTTTACTTCTCATATAGTACAGATGATGTGAGAGATATAACATTTACCTTAGGACTTATGTCCCTACCATCCCTCTACCATAGCTGGATTTATACAGCTCTTTATATACACTTTTTAGTCATGCATAAACATATTTTGGAGAATTGCTTATCCTGTAGAAACAATACTAAACTTCCTTGTTTAACAATGTCTTGTAAGAGACCAGCTTTTCTGACAGTGTGAATATCCTGTAACAGTGTCCTGATGTCCATGTAGAAAAACATATTTTTGAGGAAACACATTGTCCTGTATTCTATTTGGATCTTTGTATAAAACACATGTTCTTATGTCAATGCTGATAAGCATATCCTGTTTTTTATGAAGAAAAACATATTTTTGAGAAAACACATTGTCAGAGATCAGCTTTTCTGACAGTGTGAACATCCTGTATTTTATTTGGATCTTTGTATAAAAAAACATCTGTTCTTGTGTCATCCTGTTTTTCCATGCAGAATAACATGTCATTGTTCTTTAAAAGCAGATTTTGCATTTTTGTTCTTGCATACATCCTGTTTTGAGTCTGTAAGGGAAAATGTCCATTCTTTAAAAGCAGATTTTGTATTTTTGCTCTTGCATACATCCTGTTTTGAGTCTGTAAGGGAAGAATGTCCATTCAGCAGATTCCTTTTCCAAGCCATGGTCATTTAGTATGACTGCTGATCACATATTACTTAAACTTTGTTTCTGCATTTAAGCAAGCCTTTTCTTTCAACATATTTACAACATAATTAATTTCAGATTTATATTCATAAAATTTAACAATTCCCTCTGTTTTTAAACATACTCAAAACATTTTATATAGAAAACACAAGAAACAAACCTTTAGTTTGATACAACAAATCAAAATGCAATTTTACATAGTTAATACAATGATATTAAAGTATTACTACCAAAACTGAATGTATTTAACAACTTTTTCTTTTGCAGACCATTCTGTGAAAATATTTTATTAGTTATGAGCTGTGTCTGCTTTAATGTTATTATTATTTTTTTTTAACTTGATCAATTTATTCTTTTGCAATCACAGAATTTAATTTATGACTTAGAACTGTTTCATTAACTCTTTGCAGCTGTTAAATTAACTATGAGACAATAACTATGTGCTGCTGCAAGCATTTATACACTACTGAAAACACACGATTTCAATGTCATTTTAACCATAACATTGTGGTCATGTCTTTGAACTGCTCATTAACATCTTGGTAAAGTACTGAACTGGGCTTAGATAATAAATATTTGAAAGCAATTATTTTACTGGGGTAAACCAGTGATATTACAACTTGACAAATTACTTTTGAACTTATTACAATGTATTCTGTACAGTATGTATTTACACAGACTGTTTGCTATTTATGCATTTCAATTTACTAGGTATACTGGACCCATTTTTTTAAAACATGTTTTTTCACACATATTTATTACTAGACATTCATTTAATTTGTACTGAATTCTTCTGCATTTGTACATACAAAGACTATAAAATACATTTAGTCTAATCTTACAAATTTAATAACATTAATATTAAGCAAAATCTTGAAAAATGTTTGTCTCTTTAGAAATATCTAGTGGAACTGATACCATATCCATATGTCCTGTTATTTTAAACTACATACTCAGCAATTAAAAATATTCATGCTTTTTTATACCAACATTGTTTTGCCAAAAACATATTAAAATAGTGATCATTCTTGCTATTAGAAACATTTATGCATTTTTGCATATCTTTATTCTCTCTTGTATAGCTTTAATAAAGCAATTTTAAAACATCTCTTGTTTTTTCTAAACAATAAAATAATAACCATTATGATAGCTATTAACAACTTGTAAAATATCTTATCCTGTCAGGTTTAATCCAGTTTACCAGTATTTCTAATACACTAATACCTGTTTTTTCCTCCCCATAAAAGAGTATTGTCAAGAATGAATGAGATATTTTTTTTTCCTGCAGCTTTATTTTAGACCCTTGTTGTTTATTTTTTTCAGTAGCTTTATTTCAGACCCTTGTGCAGTGCTGCTTATACAGTCAGTGTAAAACTGAGAAAGTGCCCCTCCCCCTGTAGTACTTCAGCACTGTTTTCCTGCCCTATGCTGTGAGAATAGAATGTGTCAGCCCAACACTTTGTTTATACATTTATTTTATTAGGTTACTAAATAAAGCTTTCACTGTATATTACCTCTAGTAGGTATTTACACCCTCCTACACAATTGATTTGAACTGTATATATACTATAGCCTATTTGCTGGCTGTACTTGATGCAACTGAGGTTTTTTCTTTTTTGTCCTTTTAACATTTACTTGCAAACAGATTATCAGTGGCATCTATGCACAATTGTGGCATTTTATTACAATTACCAAATAGTGTTGCCTGTAAACATTTTAACAATTATGTTTTAATAACAATGATGCTTTAGAAAAACTCAAGCTACTTGCCTGGCAATCAGTCTTGTTGTTTATCTTATCTTTCCAGCATTTCCTGTAACTATTCATTCAGTCTAGGAAGGTCTGAACTCACATTTCATACTCTGTAAACTATAGTTAATTCTTTTAGCATTTTTCCTTTAATGTGATTGTGATTTGCATAACTATGCATTTATACAACATAAATAGACATTATTTTACAATTACCTTACATGGATTTCAGTATTTTTTATTTATTAATTTAACTATTTAACTGTCCTGCCATTAATTTTACAAAAACTGTTTGAATAATACCATCTGTGATTTTCTTTGGTGTTACTATATAATTATAAACAAATTGTAAAAAACAAAATAGATATTAGTTTAACCAACACATTTATATTTATATTATTTATATTTGCTAATGTCTGCCTTTTGCTTTTGTGTATTGTAAACAAATGTACTCTAGATGAAAAGAACACACATGCATGTCTGTCTTGTATCTGTATATCTTTATACAAGCATGTCAGTCTTGTGACTTTAAATCTTTATTCTTATTAACTATTTTTATTTAATTTTTATACACTAGAACAGTTTTGTTTACTTTTTGACTATGCTAATGAATGGTATTCATATGCTTTACTTTACTGTAGTACTGATAGATGTCTTGCTTTAACTGAATGAAAGTAAAACATTTAAAAATGATTTGTCCAGACATCAGATCCTACCATCCTACCATGCATGTTTAACCATTTTCAAAACATAAACATATTATAAAATATATTTCTTTTGCACAGATTAACTGTGTATGCAGGAAATTCCCAGTCTTTGTCAATTGAGCTAATTTATTTCCTTTATCCTGCAACTGCTGTTGAATTTTCTGTGATGTTGCATGGTCTTTCTGACATTCTTTAGTAAGCTGTTCTGCTGAATTTGAAACTCCTATGCACTTTTGAAAAGATGTGTGTATAACTTGTCTAAGCTTCCTGAACTCATTGTGTCTTGTCTTTTAGAAGTTTACTACATTCCTTTGTAACAAAATGTACTAGGGGTTCTATCAGTAACTGATTTGACTCACATGTGGTGACAGGACATAACTGTTCAACATCAGAATGTAATGGAAACACTTTACCCTTAGTTAATTCTTCAGATCTGTCTTTACAGTCTAGTTTTTTAGCAATATGATGCAATATTATTTTATGGCATAATACACAAAATGCAGTTTTTGTTGAATCACACAATAAACATTTGTCATATTTTACATGGTTTTCTTTGAGATACCAGTCAAATATTGTAATACATTTGCATAATGCCTTACTATCAACCTGCCCTAATAAGGTTTTACATTTACTAATGTGCTGTGTATACCAACATAGTAATTTACTAAAGTTTGGTTTACTCCTGCATGAATTATAAATAATATCCATACTATCTAGTAATATACAACCTGTCTAGGAATACAGAAACTATATATGAATATACAACCTGTCTTAAGAATATACAACTCTGTTTAACATCATCCACACTAAATATGTGACACAGAAAAAAGTCTTACCAGTTAGCAAGAAAACAGGTGATCAGGCTGCTATTGCAGATGGCTAGAAATTTTTCAAAGTCACTTGAGAAGCTGGGAAAGCACAACAGGCAGTGGACTGATGGGCTAGTGGATATCCCCCTTTTCTTGAAGAATTTATGGCACTGCGAATTTCTTGAACTAGTCTCACTCCGGATTGTAGACGTCTAAAAAAACTTTACTACTGCAAGCTGCATAAACTGGAATACTTCTGTTCAGAATTGACACATACGTACAAATGTTAGTTACTGCAATTTAACTGAAGTGACCCTCTGCAGGGCTTACCATCACTCCTTCTGTGTTTGAATGCAGATTGTAGGTTCAAATGCAGACTAGCTTGCCATTGAAAAATTATATGGTGCTAGTCACTCAGCTGCCTCGCCATTGAAAAAATATTTTGATCTTACTTGCTTACTGCTTGCTGCTTCTTGCTGTGGGATGGATCTGCAGTGTTCTTAAGACACTCAGTCTTGCTGGCTGGATTCTGCTAAAATTCAAAGTCTAGTTATATTTGCATTCACAGTCTGTTGCATACAGAAACTTGCAGAATATACACTGATGAGAGAATATACTTTGCAGCACTTGTCTTTAAGAGCAGTAACCAATAACTTTTATAATAAATAAAACTGGACAAACGTTGCAGCTTAAAAGTACTGTTCCAACTTTACTTCTCATATAGTACAGATGATGTGAGAGATATAACATTTACCTTAGGACTTGTGTCCCTACCATCCCTCTACCATAGCTGGATTTATACAGCTCTTTATATACACTTTTTAGTCATGCATAAACATATTTTGGAGAATTGCTTATCCTGTAGAAACAATACTAAACTTCCTTGTTTAACAATGTCTTGTAAGAGACCAGCTTTTCTGACAGTGTGAATATCCTGTAACAGTGTCCTGATGTCCATGTAGAAAACATATTTTGAGGAAACACATTGTCCTGTATTCTATTTGGATCTTTGTATAAAACACATGTTCTTATGTCAATGCTGATAAGCATATCCTGTTTTTTATGAAGAAAAACATATTTTTGAGAAAACACATTGTCAGAGATCAGCTTTTCTGACAGTGTGAACATCCTGTATTTTATTTGGATCTTTGTATAAAAAACATCTGTTCTTGTGTCATCCTGTTTTTCCATGCAGAATAACATGTCATTGTTCTTTAAAAGCAGATTTTGCATTTTTGTTCTTGCATACATCCTGTTTTGAGTCTGTAAGGGGAAATGTCCATTCTTTAAAAGCAGATTTTGTATTTTTGCTCTTGCATACATCCTGTTTTGAGTCTGTAAGGGAAGAATGTCCATTCAGCAGATTCCTTTTCCAAGCCATGGTCATTTAGTATGACTGCTGATCACATATTACTTAAACTTTGTTTCTGCATTTAAGCAAGCCTTTTCTTTCAACATATTTACAACATAATTAATTTCAGATTTATATTCATAAAATCTAACAATATCCCTTCAGGCCAAAACATTGTGGCAGACACTCTGAGCAAGTCCTTAACTCAATCCTTTGAATGGTTGCTTCACGGGTATGTGTTTCTGGACATTATCCACCAGTGGGCTACTCCTCAAGTAGATCTATTTACCTCCCCTCTGAGCAGACAACTTCCTCAATTTTGTGCCAGAGTGCCAAATCATCTGGTTTGGAAGGTGGACACCCTCTGTTTTTCTTGGAAGGAGATGTTTCTATCTGCATTCCCTCCCCTTCCTCCCATTCCAAGATCATTGCTCAAAATTCAACAGGATGTTCCCAATATCTTGTCGATGACTCCCTTTTGGCCAAGACAGCATTGGTTCCCTCTTCTTCTGCATTTAGCCAAGGGCAATCATCACAAGCTACCTCAAAGGGTGGATCTACTTGCACAAGACAAGTTATCTCTTATCTATCCCCACCTGTCCACTCTTCAGCTGACACTGCGAGTAATAGGGTTTTGATTCCACATAGATACCTTTTTCCTGAGGACATGCTGAAGGTCTGCAGGAGGACAAGAAACCTACTACTAGGGAATCCTACTTATCCAGATGTTAGAGGTTTTCTATTTGGTGTCTTTCTTTTAACCTGGACACATTTACTGTGGATGTTCCCTTGGTTCTCTTATTTGTGTGAGTTGCACATTGCTGGTTTGGTCTATTCTTCTATTAAGGCCAACTTATCAGCTCTTTCTGCTTGTTTGCCTTTATTTCCTCCTTTAGCTTCTAGATTTGAGGTTAAACAATTCCTTAAGGGTGTCCTGCATATTAGACCTCCCAGGAAGCCTGTTCCTCCTTCCCTGGGATCTTAATTTTGTTTTGGAGAAGTTGACTCAGGCTCCCTTTGAGCCTTCTGCTTCAGCTTCCTTGCAGTACTGTTTTTGGAAGGCAAATCTTTTGTTGGCCCTTACTGTTGCCGGATGGGAGTCTGTGCTGCAAGCCCTTATGGCTTATCCTCCTTTTTTGATATTTCATAAAGACAGGAACTCCTTGCGTACTAATCCTTCTTTTATGCCTAAGGTGGTTAATGAGTTGTCACTTAATCTATTTATTTCCCTACTTTTTTCCCCTCTCCACAATCTGATAGTGAGAGGGTGCTGCATACTTTGGGCATGCATAGACAACTGAGATTTTATTCGGATAAGACTAAAGTTATTAAAAAAATCTGATCTGTTAATTTCCTTTCATCCTAGTCCTTAAGATTAGCTGTATTCAAGCAAACTATTTCTTCTTGGATTTCAAAGGTTATTTCTTTTTGTTATACTTTTCATGGTGAGAGCCTTCCTTCTTCTGTAAAGGCTCATTCTACTAGAGCAGTGGATTCTTCTGGTGCTTTTTTCAAGGGGTTGAATACTATTCTTGAAGCAGCGACCTGGACTTCTGTGCATACTTTTACCAAGCACTGCAAGTTGGATGGTACCTCTAGAGCTAGGGCTGGTTTTGCTTGGGCCATTCTTCATGGCTTCTTAGAGGATCTACTGCTCCTTCCTCCTCCCAAGTTTCTTCTTGAGCTTTGGCACTGTCCCATATGTACAGAATACTGCAATAGTGAATGTAAGGACATAATACAGTTGTGCAAAGTCTTACTATATCAGTCGCTGTACTTACATTCACTGTTACAGCATTCATTCCCTCCTGGATGTACTGGTTACCTCCTGGGTTTCTTGGACTGCTGTTTCTACTGGGGTGATCAGTTCTGAGTATAGTAAGTCCAGACGTTACCTTTATGTGCTGTGCTATGAGAGGAGCATATGTATGGTGTTTGGCGTACCTTAAAGCAACAGTAGGCTTTGGTATACTGACCAACGTCAGGCTTCCATGGCAGGAAGTCCCATAAGTGAAGAATACTGCAGCAGTGAAGGAAATAACATGTACTGTTATGGTAACATTTTACACAACCGTGCTTTCTAAACCTAAACAAAAACAACTGTTTCAATAGTAACGCTTGATAAGTATAACTTTGCCCTCACATCAGGTTTTTTGGAGCATTTTTCCCCAAACCTCTGTAGAAAATGGAACTTTCCTTGGGAACAAATGTCAAAATAAATAAAGTCGTTGCTTATCACAGATAACTTTTCCTTCCCTTTAATTCAACCGGAGTGCCACATACAAATCTTGTTATTTTAATATTGATTCATTTTGCTACCTGCACCTGAATGTGTCTCTTCACACCACTTTTATGAAAAAGTTAGATGTCATTGCCTTACCGAAGTCATCACAGCATCTGCCACATTATATAGGCAGCTTTTAACGGAGACAAAAATCAGTGTGCAGCAGGCAGAGGCATAGCTTATATCCAAGACACTAATTTATGGTCGTTGCCTTTTCCGATGTCTAAAGTGGTACATTTATTGCCAAGACAAGGATGCTTGAAGGATAAATCACACCCTCAGTCACTGCAATGGACTTGTTTCTTATGTAAATACTCATATAACCACATAATTTCAACTATTTCTGATGTTTTCTAGCATACTGATATGCTAAATATACAATGTTTTATTATTTTGCAATATTTAGATGACACCTGGAAGGTGCCTTTTTTCTTCTAGAACATTATGATGTTTACTATTTATATTTCTGTATATGTACGTAACATATATATTTAATGCATAATCCATATATTTATTTTATTTTATTTTATTTTTATTTTTATTTTTATTTTACATTTGTTGACCGGACTAGTCCAACTGGATATATGTCCATTTTCAGTAGAGGCCTGGGGAGAAAAGCTCCACTACAGATAATGGTAACATCAGGTACAGTACATTTTTAAGACTAGAATGCAAAATTTTTACATAGCAGCTTTGTAATCATATAATTGACATTTATTTAAAAGAAAATAGAGACAAGTATTTATAAGGTAGAGATATGTTCATACAGTATGGAGCTTGTTAATCAAGTTCAATCTCTGTAGTCGTTTCTAAGAAAGACTAAGTTAGTACTGACTTTAGCTTACAGCTCATACTCTCTGAGGTTAATGAAAAAGGTGGACATAGTGCAGCTGTAGTGAGATAAGTATACAGTGAATATGACAGGAAGGAGATTATTAGTCAGGGTTGGTGCATGGGCATAGCCAGTGAGTTTTAAGGTATTCTTTAAGTTGCTTTTTGAAAAGTAGTGTAGAAGAGAGAGATGAGAGGTCTCTGGGAAGCAGGTTCCAGGTTTTCTCCACAGTGTTGGAGAACAGTGGGTCCTCAGCCTTGTTGTTGGATTTATGTATGGATACTAGTAATTTATTTGCTGAGTGTAGGGTTGTGAGATTTTTGCAGAGGGTAATAAGGCTAGTGAGTATTGGAGTATTACTAGGATGATGAAGGGTCTTGTGTGTGATAATAATTTGTTGAAATAGAAGTTGATTATGGAGTTCTAGTCATCCAAGTTGTTTTACATTGTGATAATGGTGGGTTCAAAATGGGAAGCTCATGGAAAAATCTGGCAATGTTATTATAGGGGTTAGCCAGTTTGTTGCGGTTGTTTTTAGATAGGTTGGTATAAATGGGTGAGGCATAGAGGAGGGTAGAGATGAGATGGGTGTGGGCAATAGTAGTTCTAGCTATTGGAGTAAGGAAAGGTTTAATCCTGTAAAGGGAGCCTAGCTTTCTGTTAACTGATATTGTGGTGTTGATGTGTGTGTCAAAGTTAAGGTTGTGGTCAACTGTTACTCCTAAGAGTTTGGTGTTTGGGTCGGGAGATATGACAGTGCCATTATTAGATATAACTTTGAAGTCTATTTGTGAGGACTTTAGTGTAGGACTGAAGAGCAATACTTTTGTTTTTTTGGGGTTCAGGAGAAGGCAGCGCTGTAGGAACCAGTTTTCAACTATGTTAAATACTGTTTGGGTGAGGGACTGGAGTTCAGATAAGGAAGTAGCAGAGCATATTAATGTTGAATCATCTGCATATTGTAAGCAGGTAGCTTGAGGAATTTTTACATTTAGATCATTAATAAAAATTGAGAATAGGAGAGGGCCCAAAATAGAGCCTTGAGGGACACAAAGGGTAACAGGAAGGTGTATGGATAGATTATTATCCCAGAGCACGGCCTGTTGCCCATTTTCTAAGTAGGACTTGAACCATTGTAATGCCTGTGTATCAAGTGAGAGGGATTTAAGTAGATCCATAAGTAGCTGATGGTTAACCATATTGAAGGCTTTTGAGAGGTCAATAAAGAGTGCAGAGGATAGAGTGTTGTTATTACGATTTTTATTGATGCAGTCAGAAAACGATAAGAAGGCAGTGGTGGTGCTGTGGAATGGCCTAAAACCATGCTGACAGCTAGTAAGTTATTTTGGAGAAGGTGGTTGAGTAGCTGTCGGTGGATGCATTTTTCCATGATTTTTGCTAATGGAGAGAGTAAGGCTATTGGGCAAAAGTTTGAGAGTTCAGTAGAGTTACCACCCTTGTGCAGAGGGATGATATGGGAGATTTTCCAGACAGATGGGCTAGTTCCTTCAGTAATTGTTTTCTTTATTAGGATGTAAATGGGATAGCCTATGGCTTTTGCTGCTTTTTACAGACATTAAGCTGGTAGAAGGTCAGCTGAGGGGGTTTGAGTTTTTGAAGAAAGGTGCAAATGAGGGATGTTAGAACTGGTTGTAGATGAAATGAGGGAAATAAGCTAGTTATAGGGGGTGACAGGCTTCTGCTAACAGGGGGTAGTGAATTTGCTAGGGATTGGATGGCCTCAGTAAAGAAGGTATTAAAGGCATCAGCAATATGCTTAGGATTGTCGTGGGTGGTGTCTGAAGGGGTTGGTGTTTTGGAGTGACCTGGTAGTAAGAGTCTATTAATACTTGACCAGAACCTTTGTGGTTTGTGCTGGTAGGTTTGCTGGAGGTAAAAGTAAAAGTTTTTTTTGTCAAGAAGTATCGAATTTTTGGTAGCATTTCTCAACTGTTTAAATTTTTGATGATCTGTTGGGTTTTTAGTAGTTCTCCATTTGGCCCAAATTGTATTTCTTAGTAGGATTTTATGTCTTGTTTCATCTGTAAGCCATGGAGTAGTTTTAGTCCTATTTCTGATAGAGCAAGTAGGGGCATGATAGTCTAGGATTTGTAAGAATTTGGTGTTAAAGTATAACACTGCTTCCTCTAGTTGGAAGTGTTTTAGTGGTAACCAGTCACATGCCTTAAGTTCAGTTTGGAAGCTTTCTGGGTTAAAATATTTGTTGAAAGTGGAAGGCACAAACAGGCAGTCACAACAAGTACGTTACTCAGCTAAATAAATCCAACTGGAAAAAATCCAAATGGCAGGTGCGTAATTCTTCAAACCTGGAGATTCACCACTCTGAAATAGTTCTTTCAACACCACTAGACCAAAGTAGCAGTTTCAAACAGAAAAAGCAGCACAGGTAAAAACAGCTGCTTCCCTCCGTCTAACAGTAGCTTGTAACAAAGTTCCAAAATCAAGAACAACCAAGCGTTAGGTGGAATAAACTTTAATTAGCATAAAAAGGCGAGCGCTTTCAACAATAGTCTTCCTCAGGCCATTGAAAATGCTATGCAAACAAGGTACATAAATACACTTTCCATTTGAAAAAATGATGTCATTTCCTGTTAAGGAATAGTTTAAATAAAATAAAGTGGTAGCGCTGAAATTTTAAAAGCCTATTACGTACAAAATACGTACATGCAAAACTATTAAAGGTACTAAAAACAGGAAAATCCTGTATATTAAACTTTTAAAAATGTAATACCATGGTGAAAAAGTTTATGGAATGCTTATTCAAATGTTATCAACAAGCATTGCATACTGCATCCCATCTTACTCATGCATCTAAAACACATTTGTTTAGTTATATAAAAAATCAACCATAAAAATTTTGCCATAAGAAATTTTAGGGGCGCTGTCATTTACAACTCAAGCTGCATAACTAAATAGACTGTCCATAAATGAATAATAACCAGATAGTGTACCTATATAAATAATGCAATCTTAAACAAATCTAGCAAAGATGATGTGCCGCTACCCATAGAGCTCATGTTCCTAAGCAAACACAATGAATTATATAGATAATATACATAACATATACTGGATTCTGCAGGAATACCATGGGGGGGAGGGAGAGAGAGGGGGGGGATCTAACTCAGGATGAATGTAGCATCTTAGAGAAGGGCTTAACATTTATCCCTTCCTATAAAAGTAATATAACAGATAACATCACTGACTTAAAACTTTTTACACGGAACTTACAATTAAAATTAGATTTTGGTAATGCTATGACCAGTGAACATGGGTTTAGGAAGCCCAGCACATTTATCCCTAACCAGCATCCCCTAATTGATGCTTTCTCCAAATTGGTAGAGCAAGAACTTTACCAAAATGAACTTGTAAATAAGCGAAGAAATTGACATGGTAACCTCAGACCAGCACAGAGAAGAGCACTCACAACCCTAAAAAGTGACCATAGCATTATGATCAGACCAGCCGACAAAGGTGGACCGACGGTCATAATGGATATGGAGTATTATGTTGGTAGCATGAAAACCATGCTTAATGAGGAAAACTTCTACAGTAAAATTAATATGTGTAAAGTTAATAATATTATAGGGAATGTTGTAGATAGTTTGAACTTTATGTTCAGTGAAAGTAAAATTAGTGAAGAGTTGTATATATATTTCATAGTGGATAAACCCACCATTCCATGCATTCAAGGGATACCCAAAATACATAAACATGGCAGCAACCCACCTATGAGACCTATAGTTGCTGGGAGAGGTTGGGTGACTGAGCCTATTTCATTATATTTAGAGCATATTCTTAGGCCCATTGTGAATAAACATGTACACATTTTAAGGGATACGAAACAATTTTTGGTTACCCTATATGAAAGGATGCCTAACAGACAGGGATGTGATAGTAACTTTTTAGTGACTTTGGATGTTCAGTCACTGTTTACAGTTATCCCTAATAAAGAAGGGGTTGATAGTATTAAAAGGTGCTTAGAAAGAGATGGCACCTATTCTAGAAGTAAAATAGAAGCTATCTGCGATTTGATGCAAATTGTTCTGATGAATAATGTTTTTACTTTTGATGGTCAACTCTATATACAATGGGATGGCGTGGCTATGGGCACTTCTTGTGCCAATAGTTACGCCAACCTAGTCATGACAGAATGGGAACATACACATTTGTTTCAGATGAGTAAATTCAAAGAACACATTCTGTTTTATACACGTTTTGTTGATGACCTTTTCCTTATTTGGGAAACAGATGAGAATTTACTCGCAGAACTCTTGGACGAGATGAACACAGTCACTGATTATTTAAAATGTACAATGGTTAAATCCAGAGAAAAAATCTCATATCTGGATGTATTTGTGGAAAAGTTACCCAATGTTTTTTTAAATACAGGAGTGTTCAGAAAAAGCTGCTATAGGAACACTTATTTACATAGAAGCAGTATGCATCCTGAACATATTTTTCGCAATATTATTAAGGGTCAGGCTATAAGGGCATCCCGTTTACATTCTAATGACACTGATTTTAAAAATTAAATTAATCAGTTAAAACTGAAGTTCTTGGATCGTTCATATAGTATGACTGAAATAGATGCAGGCATGTCAGAAATTGATGAGTTAAGAACAGGTAGAGCCATGCCATATTTTGGAGAATGCAGTAATAATTCTGCATTTAAAGCTATGAGTATTTATGATGTTAACAGTATTAGAGTACCCATTTACTACACACAAGATATGAAAAAAATTAGAGACATTTATAATAAATATTGGGAAATATTGCTAACAGATCCTAGAATTTCTAACATCATTGATGATCATCCCAAGTTTATATATAAAAATAAACCTAACTTACATAGGATGTTGTGTGGCCCCAGTAGAGTGGACAGGTCAACATCAGGAGTAGAAGATTTTACTAAGAAATGTCACAAATGTAAGTACTGTGAATACATTAATGAAACTAATGTTTATACATCCCATTAGTTCACAGCAGTACACGTTTCAAGTAAATGCTACCTGTGATACCATGCATGTGATATATTTGGCCACATGCACACAATGCACTGCGTTCTATGTAGGCAAAATGGATCGAAAGCTTAGGGATAGAATCAGAATCAGGGAACACTTGTATAAGATCAGGACAGGATCCAATAACAATGCACTATCCAAACATGTCAGTAATACTTCTAATGAACATTGCTTCAAGTTCCAAGTAATACAGGTTAATCCTATTACTGTTCAGTGTGGTGACATCTGTAACAGAACAGAATTGAAAGAAGTTGACTGGATTATTAGACTTAGAGCTGACTGCCACCCAGGCCTGAATGATAGAGTGTCTATCAAGCCTAAGTTTAAGGTAAGGAAGTTACGTTCCTGCCGTTGATTATTTTTGCAGTGATATGCTTATGGACCTGTATGTGGATACATTTTAGACATCTGTACACATTCACCCCCCCCCCCCGTGGTATTCCTGCAGAATCCAGTATATGTTATGTATATTATCTATATAATTCATTGTGTTTGCTTAGGAACATGAGCTCTATGGGTAGCGGCACATCACATCATCTTTGCTAGATTTGTTTAAGATTGCATTATTTATATAGGTACACTATCTGGTTATTATTCATTTATGGACAGTCTATTTAGTTATGCAGCTTGAGTTGTAAATGACAGCGCCCCTAAAATTTCTTATGGCAAAATTTCTTATGGCAAAATTTTTATGGTTGATTTTTTATATAACTAAACAAATGTGTTTTAGATGCATGAGTAAGATGGGATGCAGTATGCAATGCTTGTTGATAACATTTGAATAAGCATTCCATAAACTTTTTTACCATGGTATTACATTTTTAAAAGTTTAATATACAGGATTTTCCTGTTTTTAGTACCTTTAATAGTTTTGCATGTACGTATTTTGTACGTAATAGGCTTTTAAAATTTCAGCGCTACCACTTTATTTTATTTAAACTATTCCTTAACAGGAAATGACATCATTTTTTCAAATGGAAAGTGTATTTATGTACCTTGTTTGCATAGCATTTTCAATGGCCTGAGGAAGACTATTGTTGAAAGCGCTCGCCTTTTTATGCTAATTAAAGTTTATTCCGCCTAACGCTTGGTTGTTCTTGATTTTGGAACTTTGTTACAAGCTATTGTTAGACGGAGGGAAGCAGCTGTTTTTACCTGTGCTGCTTTTTCTGTTTGAAACTGCTACTTTGGTCTAGTGGTGTTGAAAGAACTATTTCAGAGTGGTGAATCTCCAGGTTTGAAGAATTACGCACCTGCCATTTGGATTTTTTCCAGTTGGATTTATTTAGCTGAGTAACGTACTTGTTGTGACTGCCTGTTTATGCCTTCCACTTTTTACTTTTATTTATTACTTCTTTACTTGGGAAGGTACAGTGGTGCACCTTTTTTATATATTTTAAAATATTTGTTGGTCCGAGTAGTTCTATACATATTTGAGTTGGGAATATTGATCTTTTGTCTTATTATATAAGTTAGTGAGTGGTCACTAATGTCATCAGGAAGGGTACCTGCTTTATATGTAAGCGGATGATTGTTAACAAGGATCCAGTCTAAGGTGCTTTCTTTGTTGTTAGGTTTATGGATTCTACCGAGGGTGGTAATTGTTTGGGGAAAAACATATAGGTTCATATGGGTAGTATGCTTGGGTGAACTACAGGTAGTCCAGTCTATATTAAAGTCACCCAGCACTATGGTTTCTTGTGGTAAGTAAGTACAGAGCCAGCTAAGGATATTTTCGAGGTATTGATGTTATTTCCAGGAGGAAGGTAGGAGCATATTAAATAGATGGATTTAAAGGCATTGATTTGAAGTTTAGCAGTAAGGATTTCAGCATTACTGTCAGTAGGTAGTTTCACATTGAATGAAGTAACTTGTAGCCCTGACTTGTAAAGAATGGCTAAGCCCCCACCCTTTTTGGTTTTGCGATCTATTCTCAAAATATTGTATCCAGGTGGAATGATTTCATTGTCCTGGGTTGCAGGTTTTAGCCATGTTTCTGTGAGACATAGGATGTGAAAAGAATGCACATCTAAGAGAGCATGAAGGTGGGCTACTTTGTTGTTTTAGCTACGAATGTTGAGATGTGCTATAAAGAGAGAGTTAGAAGGTCTTGCTGGGGTGTAAGAGGTGGAGGGAATGTGTTTATGGGGGTCAGTGGTATCTTTATTGTTAGGGCCAGGGTTGGGGTGAATATCCCCATCTAATAAGAGGTGTTGTTGAGGTCTATGTGTGAGCTTCAAGGTTTTAGAGAAAATGTTTAGAGATTTCCTGACTTGGAGTTAAGTAATGTGGGCTAGTCTGTGATACTTTGAAAGTAGGTAGATATATGTAGATGTTATGTTTATGTAGTTATGGGAGGCTGCCTGAGTTGCTAGTAAAGTTTGCTGGAAGGGATGGTGAAATTCAGTAAAGGTGAGATGTTCATAGGTGGTTAGGACATAGGGTCCAGATAGAAAAGGTAGGATAGTATATAAGAGTAATAGCTTTATATGTCTAGACATAGGTATTATGGCCATTGTTAAGGAGAAGGTTATAAGATAATGAAGAGGTGGTAGGGATTGGGAATGATATCGATTAATAAAATAGGGTGTAGGTAAAGAGAGGGTAAAAGAGAGGTCCTATCTAGTATAGATATATATATATATATATATATATATATATATATATATATATATATATATATATTTGCCCAGATTAGGACTGTCCTGTGAAAAATGGGACAAACAAGTGGTTACCTTTCGACTGTTTCTAGCTACAAGTCTGTTAAGGAGTCTTGACAGTAGGCAGATTAGCATCTCAGACTGGACATATCTCAGATAGAAACTGGGGCTTGGAAGTAGTTTTTGATTTAGAAGAATAGTTAACTTTTTAAGCCTAACATAAGAATGCACTTTACAATGCAGTGTAAGAGATGGTCACTTACAAAAATAAAATTAAGTATAGCCATTAAACAGAGAAAATGGCACTGTTTCCATTAACAGATAAATTAACAGTCAAAGCAGAAACTCAGTTATTTTCATTATAAAATGCTGAAGAAAAGTACCACAGTAAATGTTCCTGTTACCAAATTGCACTCTGTATCTTCATAAACTGACAGTAACCTGTAAAAATCTTAGTGTGTAAAACGAAATCATATCATTGTGGCAGCCCCTCTCACATTTTGTCAGTGTAAGAAATTAGAAAAAAAAACAACCAGCTAGGACTAATACAGAGGCGTTAGTAAAATAAAAACAACCAGCTAGGACTAATACAGAGGCATTAGTAAAATAAAAACAGCCAGCTAGGACTAATACAGAGGCGTTAGTAAAATAAAAACAACCAGCTAGGACTAACACAGAGGCATTAGTAAAATAAAAACAACCAGCTAGGACTAATACAGAGGCATTAGTAAAATAAAAACAACCAGCTAGGACTAATACAGAGGTGTTAGTAAAATAAAAACAACCAGCTAGACTAATACAGAGGCATTAGTAAAATAAAAACAACCAGGTAGGACTAATACAGAGGCGTTAGTAAAATAAAACAACCAGCTAGGACTAATACAGAGGCGTTAAGTAAAGTAAACACAACCAGTTAGGACTAATACAGAGGTGTTAGTAAAATAAAAACAACCAGTTAGGACTAATACAGAGGCATTAGTAAAATAAAAACAACCAGCTAGGACTAATACAGAGGCATTAGTAAAATAAAAACAACCAGCTAGGACTAATACAGAGGCATTAGTAAAATAAAAACAACCAGCTAGGACTAATACAGAGGCGTTAGTAAAATAAAAACAACCAGCTAGGACTAATACAGAGGCGTTAGTAAAATAAAAACAACCAGCTAGGACTAATACAGAGGCATTAGTAAAATAAAAACAACCAGCTAGGACTACTACAGAGGCGTTAGTAAAATAAAAACTACCAGTTAGGACTAATACAAAGGCATTAGTAAAATAAAAACTACCAGTTAGGACTAATACAGAGGCATTAGTAAAATAAAAACAACCAGGTAGGACTAATACAGAGGCATTAGTAAAATAAAAACAACCAGCTAGGACTAATACAGAGGCATTAGTAAAATAAAAACAACCAGCTAGGACTAATACAGAGGCGTTAGTAAAATAAAAACAACCAGCTAGGACTAATACAGAGGCATTAGTAAAATAAAAACAACCAGCTAGGACTAATACAGAGGCATTAGTAAAATAAAAACAACCAGCTAGGACTAATACAGAGGCGTTAGTAAAATAAAAACAACCAGCTAGGACTAATACAGAGGCGCTAGTAAAATAAAAACAACCAGCTAGAACTAATACAGAGGCGTTAGTAAAATAAAAACAACCAGCTAGGACTAATACAGAGGCGCTAGTAAAATAAAAACAACCAGCTAGGACTAACACAGAAGCATTAGTAAAATAAAAACAACCAGCTAGGACTAATACAGAGGCATTAGTAAAATAAAAACAACAAGCTAGGACTAATACAGAGGCATTAGTAAAATAAAAACAACCAGCTAGGACTAATACAGAGGCATTAGTAAAATAAAAACAACCAGCTAGGACTAATACAGAGGCGTTAGTAAAATAAAAACAACCAGCTAGGACTAATACAGAGGCGTTAGTAAAATAAAAACAACCAGCTAGGACTAATACAGAGGCGTTAGTAAAATAAAAACAACCAGCTAGGACTAATACAGAGGCATTAGTAAAATAAAAACAACCAGCTAGGATTAATACAGAGGCATTAGTAAAATAAAACCAACCAGTTAGGACTAATACAGAGGCATTAGTAAAATAAAAACAACCAGCTAGGACTAATACAGAGGCATTAGTACCACTGAAATGACCACAGTATGGTCAACATATGCCGTTTCAGTTTCCTGGTGTAGATATCATTTAACAATAAGAAAATATTTATGAAAAAGTTTTGTGTAAATATGAAGTAACTGGAAATGATGGATAAGAAAGTGACTTAGTAGAATTTTAAAATGAAATAGCAGTAAAGATATTGTACTTTAGAAAATGCAGGTACTATTCAGTCAAACCTTGCCTGTTGTACAAATAGGACTTGCTGGAGAGACAGGTATCTTTCCCAGAGACCACCCTATCTCTGGAACGGGTTCCTCATCCATGTGAAGAAGAGTTCCTCCCCAACCAATTCATCCCTTGTTTGGCACCTGTGCCTTTAATGGCAGCCTGTAAATGGTTCATCTCCCAGGCACCTGCTTGTAAATGGTTCATCTCCCAAGCCCCTTCTTACACTATTACCAAGGGTACCATAACTTCTCAGATATTTGGAATACATGGCCTGACTTAACTAGGCCATTGTGGTCATAGTACACACTTATGAACCTATAGATAGGGAGTAGTGGCTGAAATATACTCTCATAATAGAATACCAGGCTGATGATTGCGAATGGCCATCTTAAGCCTTGTTATGCTATCCAGTAATATTAGCTATGTACTGGTCCCATATTTTTTTGTGAAGACATATGACTTAGGCACAAATGGTTGAGCATTTACAAGTTTTCTCACTAGCAGAGACATAGGTGTTAGACTATAGTTATAATTTCCTATGCACTGATCTAGGTTTCACTTTATTAAGTGCAGAGAAGAACTCTGCTTCATATGGATAGGAAGCCTATTCCAAAGAAGGATCAGCTTTCACGACACAAACCTCTCCCTCCAACTTGTCTTATTTGTGTTGCAGGTGAGGTTTAGGTCCCTAGATCAGTTGTTGCTGTTGTTACTTATTTTGTAGATGTACAACTGGTCCATTAACGCTGAATCAGAGGAGGTTTTGTCAACCAGGCATAGGTCACCTCTCAACAGCCAGTAGGAGACTTCGAGTATAAGGACAAGGTTTTGAGGCGATGTGCAATGTTCTTGTTTTCTACGCCATGTATTTATTCTTTTTCTGATGATCCTGTGTGAACAGTCCAGTAGTTGGATATGTCTGGTTAGGTACATACCAAAGGGGAGCATTGTACTCAATGATCGGTCTTATGAGGGTAAAGTACAACAGACAGTGATATCTTTGGACCTAGATGGCATACTCTTATTTATAAGTTGTGTGACATAGAATGATTACCTCACTACAGTAAACCTAGGATAATCAAAGGCCAAGTCGATTTCTACACATGTTCCCAAATGCCCACCTGCTGGGTGTACTCTTAGGAGTATATTATCAGTGTAGTAATTTGCAGGGGTGACCACCTTTTTGAAAACTACTATTATGAACTTTGTTGCAATGAGGTTTACACTGTCACTGTGGCACCAGTTATTAGTTTATGTCAAGCCTTCTTGGAGGGTATTTGTGTGTTGCAGGAATTCAGTGACTGCATGTAATTTGCAGGCATCTGTGAACTTAGTCAGCTGGGGCCTTTGATGTTATGCTTGACATTAGAGACAAAGATGTCTAACAGGAGTAATCCCAGCATTGAGCATTAAGGCACTCCACTGGTGACCGGCCTTTTTGTGGACGTAGTATTCACCAGTCTAACGTCTTGTGTCCTATCTGTGAGCCAGCTGTCTAGTCAGTGAGTGATGTAGAGATTTATTCCTAATTTAGTTAACTTATCTGTGGAGTATTGTGTCAGATGGTTAACCTAGTCGAAGTAGGGATTATGCACCATTTTGCCCTTGTCTGTTGCTTTGGTGACCTTTTTATAGAAGTCCACCAGTTTGAGTAGGCATGACCTGCCCTTGATGAACTTGAACTGAGTTAGGTCCGTTTGAAGGTTTCCTGTGTCTTTGTTTAACATATCGATGATTATTCTTTCCATACTTTACAATATTAGACTAGTCAGGCTTGTGGATCAGTAGTTCCCTGGGTCTGTGGAATGTTTGAAGGTTTTGTGTGTCTTTGTTTAACATATCCATGATTATTCTTTCCATACTTTACAATATTAGACTAGTCAGGCTTGTGGATCAGTAGTTCCCTGGGTCTGTGGAATGTTTGAAGGTTTTGTGTGTCTTTGTTTAACATATCCATGATTATTCTTTCCATACTTTACAATATTAGACTACTCAGGCTTGTGGATCAGTAGTTCCCTGGGTCTGTGGAATGTCTGAAGGTTTTCTGTGTCTTTGTTTAACATATCCATGATTATTCTTTCCATACTTTACAATATTAGACTAGTCAGGCTTGTGGATCAGTAGTTCCCTGGGTCTGTGGAATGTTTGAAGGTTTTGTGTGTCTTTGTTTAACATATCCATGATTATTCTTTCCATACTTTACAATATTAGACTAGTCAGGCTTGTGGATCAGTAGTTCCCTGGGTCTGTGGAATGTTTGAAGGTTTTGTGTGTCTTTGTTTAACATATCCATGATTATTCTTTCCATACTTTACAATATTAGGCTAGCCAGGCTTGTGGATCAGTAGTTCCCTGGGTCTGTGGAATGTTTGAAGGTTTCCTGTGTCTTTGTTTAACATATCCATGATTATTCTTTCCATACTTTATAATATTAGACTAGTCAGGCTTGTGGATCAGTAGTTCCCTGGGTCTGTGGAATGTTTGAAGGTTTCATGTGTCTTTGTTTAACATATCGATGATTATTCTTTCCATACTTTACAATATTAGACTAGTCAGGCTTTTGGATCAGTAGTTCCCTGGGTCTGTGGAATGTTTGAAGGTTTCCTGTGTCTTTGTTTAACATATGCATGATTATTCTTTCCATACTTTACAATATTAGACTAGTCAGGCTTGTGGATCAGTAGTTCCCTGGGTCTGTGGAATGTTTGAAGGTTTCCTGTGTCTTTGTTTAACATATCCATGATTATTCTTTCCATACTTTACAATATTAGACTAGTCAGGCTTGTGGATCAGTAGTTCCCTGGGTCTGTGGATGGCCCACCCTCATGCATTGAGATAACCGTTGTAGTCATCCATTCTTTCTATTGTTTGGAGACTGTGGTTAAATAGTGATTCTAGTGGGCCCAGTAGTTCACATTTCATGTTCTTAAGGAGGTATTGTGGTATATTATTGTGGCCCATTGATGCAGTGTTCTTGGCCTTAAGGACCTGTTCCTAATGATAGTAGGGAGCTATGGTTGCAGGCATTTCCTGAAAGGCATCTGTAGAGGAGAAGGCGTTTTGTTTGTTTGTTTGTATTCAACTAGCTTACCTTTAATTTCTCTACAAACTGTCTGAAATTTTTCTAAATATTAAATGATTGTCATATAACTTGTATCGATTTTTAGCCAAAGTTTTTCTATTATGAAAAATTTGTTATAATTACTTGAACTAAAGATGTTTTTGTTTCATCTTTGAAGATTGTAAAATTATTGTTCTTGAAATGTTTTGTAATAATTTGGAGCTTTTCTCCCTGAGCCTCAAATGGCGATAAATAATTAAATAAATAAAATTAGAGCTAAATTTGTTGGCTAATAGAGTTGCTATACCTTCTAGTTCACTCTAGGTGGCACCATTTGCAGCTCATTTGCTGCACTTTTGTGTATTACTTTTGAGGTCGTAGACATAGCTGAAGAAAGCTTTGTGTCCTTGGTCTGGGAGGTTATTTTTACCTCAGATTTGGTTTTGGTAGACTTAATTATCCCCTTGAGTTGCTTGATAAGACTGATGCGGGAGTTATTACTTGCTGGGCATTGCTCCTCCTAATTTTTGCTGTGATCATCTTCTTTATGTTGTACAAGCTATTGATGTTGGGATTCCATCAGGGTGGGCTTGTTTTTGTTTTATTTGTGCATCATGCCTCTGGTCATTTAGTCCAGGGGTATACATCTCAGGTCTTTTGCATCTGCATGGACTTTGACTGAGTCATACTTGTACTTTTGGGTTCAGTGATTTGAGTGCATACATGATCTGACAGATCCTGGCTCCTGATTAGCAAGTGACAGTGACTCTCTCCTTACTCATCCGTGGTTAGTGGCACATCTGTTTGTCTCACAACTGAAGTTCTTATGACCAAAATATCGGGTTGTGTCGTGTTCTGTCATGGCTTAGAAGGTGAGATAATGTGAGATGTGGCTATGTGTCATGGTGGGTGTTATTTTGGATGAGTGCTTTTGAGGGTGCTGAGGATACTTGTGAGTGCAGCATCTAGGAGGCTTTTGGGGGTTAAGGAGGATTACATTTCAGAGCCTCTGCATATGTGGAACTGTGGGTTTGGTCTGTGTTATGTGTGTTACTGACAACCTGTTTGGTATTAAAAGAGCTTGTATGTGAGAGCCTTGCATCCAGTGGCACTGTTTAACTACAACCCTCACAATTTGTATCAGTTTGTTTAAGAATTAGGTATTTGTCAGTAAAGGTGAGACAATTGCTACATTGCCTCACTGCACCCATATCTACCAAACTGGCTACAAAGATAGTAAGAAAGTACATATCCATGGCAACGGATCATTATCATATGATCTACAAGGGAGCAGAACAACAGGGGTTTGAAGCTGGCGAGTTTGGCCGTTGTAACAGTATTGACTATATTTGAAGCTATCTGAGACTAATCTTGTGGGGCAGAGGTGCTCAGTGTGCAAACGAGTTGCTTTTTGCTCTACTAAGTAACAGAGGAAATTTCATGGGTAGTTTTTTTTAGGTAAAATTCAGTTGTAAGTGACTGTGTCTGTTCAAGGTACTGTGAACCTCTGCAGCACATATAGCAGTGAGGAAATTAAAAAACAAAAGTAAGGACCCTCTAGCCAATCAAAAACATTACACCTTTCCATCGTTTTAGCAGGTGAAAGTCAGAAAATGGCCCGGCTTCTCTCTGCTCTCACCAGAGTTTACCCAAACTTGCTCTAACTTGAGATTACAAAAACGTAAAAAAAGTCCAAGTTTTTCAGTAAGGCATAGTCAATAATACAGATAACGTACTTAAAAGTGAAAAGTAGCACATGTGGAATAGTAAAAGGCACTTAGCAGTCTTAAAGAAAAAGTGCAACGTATCAATCTGCAGTACTTATGTGTCCTAGGATGACCTGGTTGAAACAAACTATTTAGCATTTAGTGGTTTGGAAGCCAAGTGTTTTTAATCTGTAAGTATTTCAGCTAAGAGAGTTATAGAGTTAAAATGCAGTTAGAACAAAATGCTTTAGAAAAAAACTCACGTGCAAGTATTTCTTACTTTTCTGGTGTGGAGATAATTTCCTTTTGTGTAAGAATGTAGTCAAGAACTGTTCAGAGGTAAAGTTAGAAATGCACAATAAAAGAATGTGAAAGAATGTGACAGAAAAAAGGAGTTGCAAGTTAATTTTATTGGGGCAAGAATGGATTTAAAAATGCTTGTTCTGTACTGTAAGGGGATAAAACCCTAGTTATTACTGGGCCAGTGTTGATGTTGTATCACTCTATACCAATATTAAGATAAGATGGGGCTTGGAAGCAATGTACAAAGTGATGGGAGAAGGACCACGCACCAGGTTTTTGTTAAGTTTGCTTGAATTTAGTTTAACACATAATTATTTTTTGTGGAAAAATTAATATTTTTTGCAGGTAAATGGAACTGCTATGGGTGCAGCTTTTGCGCCAAGTTATGCAGTGATTTACATGGGGGAATTTGAAAAGGAATTTATGTTTCAAAATACATTTTTTGTCAATAATGTTGTATTTTTTAAACGTTATATAGATGATTTAATTTTTGTGTGTAAGGGTGACACTGTTTTGTTTGATCAGTTTTTGTTGGATTTGAACAATAACCATCATGGTTTAAAATTTGTAGCATACATATCTCAATCTAAAATTCCTTTTCTTGATGTAGGGTTTTATGTAGGAACGAATAGTTTGGTTCAATACAGAACTTTTAGGAAACCTACATCAGTTAATAACTTTTTGCATGCTAGTAGCATGCACCCTTTACATTTGATTAATGCTTTATCAGAAGGGGAATTTAAAAGGAATTTGAGAAATACCTCAGATAAAAAGCTTTGGGAGGAAGTTTGTGATGGAATTTTGGATAGATTAATATCTCGTGGTTATGATCATGACAAACTTCAAGCTATAAAATGGAAGTTGTGTAAAGATCAGACATTTAGGATGTGTAGACATGAGAATGTACATTATTCTGAAACTTTTTCAGATTTGAATAGAATATTTTTTGTGTCTAGGTATTCCAATTTCTCCATTACCATGGAGAAAATTGTTAGGGGGTTGTGGCATGTGGTATGTGAAGGTCCAGCAATTGGTCACCTTTTTCCTAAGCATATTACTTTTTCTTATAAAAGGTATCCCAATTTAAAAGAAATTTTGAACAGAAAATTGGAAGTTGTGGTAGATAATAATATTGGGATATATAGTTGTGGTAGCTGCTCTGTTTGTGATAAAATTAAAAATATGCATGGAATTAAAATAAACGGAAAGAAATATGTTGCTTATGAGAGATTTGACTGCAGGTCATCTGGTGTAGTATATATTTTAGGATGTGATTGTGTTCCACCTATGTGGTACATTGGTCAAACCACTAGGAAGATTAAGATTCGCATTCTGGAGCATTTGGGTGATATAAGGAGGGGCAATTTGGAAAGCCCTGTGGCTACTCATTTTTGTAACATACACAATGGTAAAAATGACAGTTTTAGATTTAGTGTACTTGCTAGGCCTCATTTGTGTACAGGGAATTTTAAAACAGCCTTGAATAAACTTGAACAGAGAATGATTATAGGGTATCATACCTTATTTCCCAAAGGAATGAATTTGGAAAGTTAATGAAATTTATTGTAGTCATAATTTTGAACATTATAAAGTATTTGTTCAGGATTGTGAATTTAAATTTGAATTCATGTACAAGAAACTCTATAATTATGTTTGAACTAAATTTAGTAAAAAGTGATTTATAGGGCATTACATTGTATTTCTAAGTGAAAGGAATTTATAAAATTGATGAAATTTATTGATATTGTAATTTTGAATATCATAGAGTATTTATTCAAAGTTGTATTTTTTGTA
Source organism: Protopterus annectens (assembly GCF_019279795.1). Classification (NCBI taxonomy): domain Eukaryota; kingdom Metazoa; phylum Chordata; order Ceratodontiformes; family Protopteridae; genus Protopterus; species Protopterus annectens. Next base: position 61,128,650 of record NC_056741.1, on the reverse strand, counting down.
ATATATAAGAATTTTGTTAAAAATGAAATAATTTATTCATTAAAGTAATGAAAAAATGGAAAAATTAAAAGAATATTATATTTGAAGTTTTGTAAACCAATGTTTAGTATTGAATGAGTTAAAAATGTTTGAAATAATTAATTGTTTAATTAATTGATTGATGCATATATAAAAAGAACATTGAAAATGTCTGAATGTGTCCCATTGAAGGCGAACTGCTGAGGTACCAGGACAGACTGAATAAAGATGGATTAATGCCACTTCTGTGTTCTTTCTCTGAGTGCTTTCGTGGTGTATTCTGAAGGATTTCCTGAAAGGCATCTGGAGAGGAGAAGGCGTTTTGTTTGTTTGTTTGTATTCAACTAGCTTACCTTTAATTTCTCTACAAACTGTCTGAAATTTTTCTAAATATTAAATGATTGTCATATAACTTGTATCGATTTTTAGCCAATGTTTTTCTATTATGAAAAATTTGTTATAATTACTTAAACTGCAGATGTTTTTGTTTCATCTTTGAAGATTGTAAAATTATTGTTCTTGAAATGTTTTGTAATAATTTGGAGCTTTTCTCCCTGAGCCTCAAATGGCGATAAATAATTAAATAAATAAAATCAGAGCTAAATTTGTTGGCTAATAGAGTTGCTATACCTTCTAGTTCAGTCTAGGTGGCACCATTTGCAGCTCATTTGCTGCACTTTTGTGTATTACTTTTGAGGTCGTAGACATAGCTGAAGAAAGCTTTGTGTCCTTGGTCTGGGAGGTTATTTGCACCTCAGATTTGGTTTTGGTAGACTTAATTATCCCCTTGAGTTGCTTGATAAGACTGATGCGGAAGTTATTACTTGCTGGGCATTGCTCCTCCTAATTTTTGCTGTGATCATCTTCTTTATGTTGTACAAGCTATTGATGTTGGGATTCCATCAGGGTGGGCTTGTTTTTGTTTTCATCTGCGCATCATGCCTCTGGTCATTTAGTCCAGGGGTATACATCTGGTCTTTTACATCTGCATGGACTTTGACTGAGTCATACTTGTACTTTTGGGTTCAGTGATTTGAGTGCATGCATGATCTGACAGATCCTGGCTCCTGATTAGCAAGTGACAGTGACTCTCTCCTTACTCATCCGTGGTTAGTGGCACATCTGTGTGTCTCACAATTGAAGTTCTTATGACCAAAATATCGGGTTGTGTCGTGTTCTGTCATGGCTTAGAAGCTGAGATAATGTGAGATGTGACTATGTGTTGTGGTGGGTGTTATTTTGGATGAGTGCTTTTGAGGGTGCTGAGGATACTTGTGAGTGCAGCATCTAGGAGGCTTTTGGGGGTTAAGGAGGATTACATTTCAGAGCCTCTACATATGTGGAACTGTGGGTTTGGTCTGTGTTATGTGTGTTACTGACAACCTGTTTGGTATTAAAAGAGCTTGTATGTGAGAGCCTTGCATCCAGTGGCACTGTTTAACTACAACCCTCACAATTTGTATCAGTTTGTTTAAGAATTAGGTATTTGTCAGTAAAGGTGAGACAATTGCTACATTGCCTCACTGCACCCATATCTACCAAACTGGCTACAAAGATAGTAAGAAGGTACATATCCATGGCAACGGATCATTATCATATGATCTACAAGGGAGCAGAACAACAGGGGTTTGAAGCTGGCTAGTTTGGCTGCTGTAACAGTATTGACTATATTTGAAGCTATCTGAGACTAATCTTGTGGGGCAGAGGTGCTCAGTGTGCAAACGAGTTGCTTTTTGCTCTACTAAGTAACAGAGGAAATTTCATGGGTAGTTATTTTAGGTAAAATTCAGTTGTAAGTGACTGTGTCTGTTCAAGGTACTGTGAACCTCTGCAGCACATATAGCAGTGAGAAAATTAAACAAAAGTAAGGACCCTCTAGCCAATCAGAAACATTACACCTTTCCATCCTTTTAGCAGGTGAAAGTCAGAAAACGGACCAGGTTCTCTCTGCTCTCACCAGAGTTTACCCAAACTTGCTCTAACTTGAGATTACAAAAACGTAAAAAAAGTGCAAGTTTTTCAGTAAGGCACAGTCAATAATACAGATAACGTACTTAAAAGTGAAAAGTAGCACATGTGGAATAGTAAAAGGCATTTAGCAGTCTTAAAGAAAAAGTGCAACATATCAATCTGCAGTACTTATGTGTCCTCGGATGACCTGGTTGAAACAAACTATTTAGCAGTTAGTGGTTTCGAAGCCAAGTGTTTTTAATCTGTAAGTATTTCAGCTAAGAGAGCAAAAAAAAAAAAATCACTTGAAGCTTTTTCCTCTGTGCTTCCTAAGCTTCAGAATAAACCAGATAGATTATCCTCTCTTGCCACTAAAGTGCAGGCTGAACCTTTCTTAGTGTTAAATCACAGAAGAGTGAGCTCAAGGGTCTTTGTAGTGCATGACTAGGATGAGCAGAAATACAGAAAAGGGAATGCCTTGTAGGTAGTACAGTGTGCATTAGGCAGGCAGGAAGATGAAGAAAGATAACACACTTTTGTAGTCTAAGGGGAGGAACTTTCCAGTTTGAGCTACTAGTTCCCAGCAGCATAGCTCTCAACAAAATCGGGGACAAATGCAGAAATAATCAGAGACACACTTAAAATATTAGCACTTTTAACTTGAGACATTGGCAGAATTAGAGAATGTGAATTAATATACATTTCCTGAACTAAAAGACGCCTGTAACTAATTACTGTCGTTACTTGTTAAGTGTATTTCTCCACCTTTTCTCCAACAGTCACCTGTTTTAAGGTGGATGACGAGAGACAGACCTAAAAGTTAAGTCAGAATTGGTGACAGTTGAGAGGCATGCCCAACACAGTATAAGCAGATGAGGTGAGACTGGGAGGAGTTTCCAGAGGCAGTTTGGAGTAAGGGAGATCTGCTGGATGGTCACTCAGTATTATGGATCTGTGGAGAACAACGTGCAAGAAAAGTATATAGTTTATACAACAGACAATAACAGTGAAAGAGAGGAGGGAAAGACTTTGGTAGTCTGATTATCCTAAGGAGCATAAACCAGAGACACTGTTTTTTAAAACTACAGCAGGCCAAAGATAGGAGAGTTGGGGAAAATTTGAGCTACACAAAGAAGCCAAAGGAACTGGACACTAAAATCTGTAGTCCCATAGTATATAAAGTCTTAAAGCAAACAAAAAAAAAATAAAACAAAAGAAAAAAATGCACTTGCAACCAAATGTTTTAGAAAAAAATCAGTTGGAGATGTTTTTTACTGTTCTGGTACAGACATTATTTCTTTTTGTTTAAGAATGTAGCCAAAAAGTGTTCTCAGTCTGGGCAAGCAAAAATTTCAAGGCCCAGTGATATTAGAGTTAATTAACAAAGACCAAGATAGTAGTTTAGTGCATAAAACATATCTGTACAAACCAGATAAAACCAGATCCACAGGCTTGTAAAGCACAACAAAACTGCCGCCAGTGGTGTAAATCACTGCTCACGCCTGTCCATCTAGCTTTAACAAAACTGTTTCAGGTAAAGAACAAAACAGTTTACTTAACAGAAAGTCGAATGGAACTGCTGTAAGTAGCCAGAGGAATCAAACACTATATCAGGTCTGCAAGCTGTTTACTTAAAGCAAAAAAAAAAAAAATGCAGTTAGAACAAAATGCTTCAGAAAAAAACTCGCATGCAAGTATTTCTTACTTTTCTGGTGTGGAGATAATTTCCTTTTGTGTAAGAATGTAGTCAAGAACTGTTCAGAGGTAAAGTTAGAAATGCAAAATAGAAGAATGTGAAAGAATGCGACAGAAAAAAGGAGTTGCAAGCTAATTTTATTGGGGCAAGAATGGATTTAAAAATGCTTGTTCTGTACTGTAAGGGGATAAAACCCTAGTTATTACTCAGTCGAGCCAGGTTTGATTACAGGCCAGGGTGATACAGGAGCCAGTAGGGGTGGGGAGGAGATTGCCAGTGCTCTGACTCTTCCTCAAGGGGCTGTGGGCATGTGTCAAAGTGCATTGCCAACTGTTTCCCATTGGAAGCTGGGAACAGTGTGCGGTGCATCTGTTTATAAGGTGGTGAGCAGGGTGGCTGAGGCTTGTATAGAACATAGACATAGAATTGTGCTCACATTAAGCCTATTGTGTGCCTACCCTATAAGTGCAAGCAGGGGACACAGGGAAAAAATAAATCCCCTCACAGCTGCCTGGATGATAGTTGCCCAGCAATTGCAATGGCAGTGCAGATAGTTGGCAGACACCAAGGACCAAAGAAGGAAGCAAATGTGCATTTAAAAAAAGAGAACTCGAAGATCAACAATTAAATACTGTTGTTACAGGCAGAGGAATCCGCGGTGGTGCAGAGGAATCCACGATGGTGCAGTGGTAGCTTTGTTGCCTCACAGCAAGAGGTTCTCCCGTTCGATTCTCGGCTGGAGTGCGGAGAGTGGCTTTTGTGTGGAGTCTGCATGTCCTCCCCATGGTTGGGTGGGCATTCGAAAGACATGTGTAAATGGGCATGCCTTTGTTGAAGGTTGAACATCGAGCTGGCACCTTGGCGTTCGTGAAAATCTACCGCCAATCATTAGCGGACCAGAGTTCCGCTGTGGCGACCCCTAACCAGGAAAAGCCGAAAGACAACAACAACATAGGCAGAGGAATGTGGGCCATTAAATGAACTGCTGTGCATGGCATTAGGTGATAAACAAGCAGGAAGCCATTATGCAGTGTTTAAATAAATACCCTTCTAATACGTAACTTGTACAAGATTGTAGCTCAAGTAAATGTAACAGATTAACTGTAAAAAAAAAAAAACATTGGGCTGGTGAAATGTATTGAAATAAGTGGAAGATGACTGCTAGTAATAGTGTTAATGTGTATAGTAATGGAGTACATGTCTTAGGAAGAGCAGCCATGGTTTGAAAGAGTAGGATGAATGATTGGGAGTAAAAGAAACAATGCGTCAGCATCTGTCTGTAATTAGATCTTTTATACATGTCATACAAGCTGTAATGTGAACAAGGAATTCTGACTGCCTTGTTTACAGGAAAGCGAGAGGAGTCAGTACAAAGAATGAAACAGACGACAGAAGAGAGGAATAATATAATCGATCGACACTAACAAAATGCACTATAAGAAGGGGGCAGCACCAGCTGTGGTTTCACTTATCAGGCAGTACAAGCCAAACTAGAACAGCTTGTGCAATACGCATAATAACTGTGAATTAAACTTATGGTAAATTATTTGTGGTTTTCCAAAATAATATGTTAACCATGGAAATAGGGAGAAAAGTAGAGGAATTTTGAAAATTAAATATTAAGAATGTAGACCAGCTCAGTTACCCAATTAAATTGTAAAATAAATAAATGAAGGTGATTATGGTATGAACTATTGGAAAAGCACATTAAGCTGTAGCTGCGGTATATCTCCATCCTTGTAGTGTATCTGGACTTGTTTATAGCATTTAGGTGTAAGCTGTAGCTGCAGTATATATTTTATTTATTTAATTTATTTTATTTTACATTTGTTGACCGGGATAGTCCGACTGGATACATGTCCATTTTCAGTGGAGGCCCAGGGAGAAAAGCGCCACAATAATAAAATTAATAATAGTAATAACATTACAATAATATTCAAAGAGAGCAAAGGAGATAGATACAATGTAACAATGCAAAGGAGACAGAGATAGGTACAATGCAAAGGAGATAGAGAGAGATACAATATGTCAGATAGTTCACCATAGTAGGAACACTAATACGTATACAGAAAGTTAATAAAGTGAGAGAAGAAATAAGATCAGTACACAGATTTAGAGCACATTAGGGCAATGACTGTATGGAGAAATGTTAGACTCAGCAGGCATAGCTGTACATTAAGATATAACATATCAGATAGGTGGAGTATCTGCCTACTGATGGCCTACTAGCTAAGAAAAGTCCATAAATATTAAAATGAGTTAATCAGGGTTTAGGCATGGACAGAGCCATTTAGCCCTTAAATATTTGTTTAGGCCTTTTTTAAGTAGTGGAAGAGATAGTTCTTGGGTAAGGTTTGCAGGAAGATGGTTCCAAGTTTTACCCACTGAGTTAGCAAACAGGGAATCCCCGGCTGTATTATTGGATTTTAGCGTTTGGACTGATAGCTTGTTGGATGAGTAAGTGGCCTGATAGCGTTATATGGGCTAATAATACTCTTAAGGCTTGGGGTTTTGTCTGGATGGTTAAGTATTTTGTGAGCTGGTTAAGCTTAAGTATGGAAGGAAATTCCAGCCAGTCAAGTTCAGTTAGGTTTTTGCAGTGGTGTGTCTTGTATGCCAGATCTGTGGGAATCTAGCTATATGGTAGTAACAGGAAGATAGTTTGTTGAGGTTAGCTTTAGAGAGATTTGAGAATATAGGTGAGGCATATAGGAGAGTGGAGAGAACATGGGTTCGGGCAATAGCACACCTAGCATAAGGGGTTAGAAAAGGTTTTACCTTATAGAGGGATCCTATTTTTTTGTTGACACACTTAATCGTATGGTCAATTTGTGCATCATATTTGAGGTTAGTATCAATGATTACACCAAGGAGCTTAGTTTGGTTGTCGGGAGAGATGATTGTACCATTGTTAGACTTAATAGTAAATAAAGGAAGAGTAGATCTAGAGGTGGGAGAGAAAAGCAGCAGCTTGGTTTTGTTGGGATTCAAGAGAAGTTGTTGATCAGTTAACCAGTTTTCTATACTGTTAAAAGTATTCTGGGTTAGGGTTATCAGATTGGCTGGTGAGGTGGAAGAGCAAACCAAAGTGGAATTGTCGGCATATTGAATAAATTGTGCCTTTGGGATAGTAGAATGAAGGTCATTTATGAAGATAGAGAAGAGGAGGGGACCAAGAATGGAGCCCTGAGGGGACTTCTAAGGTGACTGAGAGATGTGATGACAGTTTGTCCTGCCATAGGATAGCCTGCTGTCTATCCCATAGATAGGACTTAAACCATTGTCGAGAGTGATCATCCAGGAAGATAGCTTTCAAAGTATTAAGCAGAAGATGATGGTTAACCATATCAAAGGCCTTAGAGAGGTCCAGAAGGAGAGCAGATGATAGCATGTTGTTGTTGTGATTAAGACTGATGACATTGGTGAATGATAAGAGGGCTGATGTGGTGCTATGGTGTGGTCTGAAACCATGGTGGGAATCTGTAAGAAGTTTATTGTGGTTGAGGTAGTCCATAAGTTGTATGTGGACACACTTTTCCAAGAGTTTTGCTAGAGATGAGAGAATGGCTATGGGCCTATAGTTGGACAATTCTGTGGAACTACCTCCTTTATGTTTGGGTATTACATGTGAAATTTCCTAGATGGATGGAATGGTTGCCTTGGTGATGGATCTATTAATGAGGATAGAGACTTGGATAGCAATGGCATCAGCCGCTAGTTGCAGGAATTCAGCTGGGAGGTGATCTGCTGCTAGGGAAGTGGGTTTAAGTTTTTTGAGAAGGGTCTGTATAAGGGTAGTAGAGATAGGTTGGAAGCTAAAGGAGAAGTGGGTTACAGGAGGCTTAGAGCTATCTGATTTGTTATTTTCAGTGGGGCTGGGGGGGGGCTGAGTGAGGGGGATTAGTCTTGGTGGTCATTAGTTGGGTGACTAGTGCCTGGATAGTTTCTGTAAAGAAGCTATTAAATGTGTTTGCAATAACTGCTGGTGTTTTGTCGAGAGCAACTGAAGGGGTGGGAGTGGTGGTATGACCTGGGGGAAGGAGACCATTTATTCCAGCCCAGAACTTTTGGGGTTTATTTTGATGCTTTTGTTGTAGGTGGGGGTAGTAGTGTTTTTTGTCTGCTATGATAGATTTTTTTAGTGTCATTCCTTATTTGACAGTATCTGATTAGATCTATGGGGTCTCTAGTGTTATGCCAAGTGGACCAGGCCTTATTCCTATTGGACATTTTGGATTTTGTGAGTTTAGTTATCCATGGAGCAATTCGAGTTTTGGCACGGATGGTGCGAATAGGGGCATGAGAGTTAAGGATATCCATCCTTGTGGTGTATCTGGACTTGTTTATAGCATTTGGCTGTAAGCTGTAGCTGCAGCATTTATTCATCCTTGTGGTGTATCTGACATATTTATAGCATTTGGCTGTAAGCCGTAGCTGCGGTATATATCCATCCTTGTGGTGTATCTGGACTTGTTTATAGCATTTGGCTGCAAGCTGTAGCTGCGGTATATATCCATCCTTGTAGTGTAGCTGGACTTTGTAGCATTTGGCTGTAAGCTGTACCTGTGGTATATATCTATCCTTGTGTTGTATCTGGACTTGTTTATAGCATTTGGCTGTAAGCTGTAGCTGCAGTATATATCCATCATTGTGGTGTATCTGGACTTGTTTATAGCATTTGGCTGTAAGCTATAGCTGTGGTATATATCTATCCTTGTGGTATATCTGGACTTGTTTATAGCATTTGTCTGTATTCCATATGGTGGAATTACAGTAATTTTTTGATGATTTGACTTTCTTCAAACTCAGGCCTTTTCTGGCAAGATGCATTCATTACGGACTGGCTAACACAAACAAAAAGTTGTCCCATTTAATGATGCATTTAACTGGCCTTATCTTCCCAGGGCTGTTCCACAGGGTGTTGTTTCTCCCAGTACTTTTTAATATTTTGTTTTCTACTTTCCCAAGAAATAATTGTTGCCGGTTATGTAAGTGTAATGGTACCTGTTAAATAGTGGTGCTACAGCTGAAGAAATTGCTAACAGAAATAACTACCTAAAAGAGATCTGTAATGTCATTAAGTACTACATCATGCTTATTGGAAATAAATACATTTTAAACCAACGAACCAGCGTAAGCCATTGTGACTTGAAATTGGTAGAACCTGTGAAAGACCTAGATGGGTCATTATAACCATAGTGATAGGCTAAATGCTACTTGAGTTAAAAGTAAGGCTGATAAAATACTTGGTATTTTATTAATTTTTGTAAGTTTTAGTGATGGTTCTGTATAGTGTAACTTACAAAATGTTCATATGACCTGTTTTTTGAATTCACCGTCATATTTTGTTATAGTCACACTGAACTAAGTTTGCAGAAATCAGTACAGATGAAATTCAATAAGAGGATAGCCAAGGTAGAAACCAAGAAAGAGCCAACTCATCTGGAAAGTACTCATTTTTACAGTATAAAATATATACTTAAGACATAAATTGTGATATGTATTCAGTATCCTGAATAATGCTGAACTTGATACCCTGCCTAGGACTGAGTCACATAGGCACGATTTTACAAAAGTTAAGATATATATAAAACTCAGGCAAAACTGATATATATGATTGTAAGCTGGGTGTTAACATACTGAAAGAGGGTCTCACAGCAACAAATGACTGGTGCCAAACTCATGGCCTTAAGTTAAATGCAAACAGATATATTATCATACCATTCAGCAAAAACACAGCCCCTACTGATTACCACATCAGCAGCAACCCCCTGTGCACACAACTTGTGGTGGAAGACCAGGGTACTCAGGTTGACAACAATCTCACATTGGGTCATCATGTAGCAGCAGTGGTCAGAAAAGCCTTTTACTTGGTTCATCTCTTAAGTAAAGGGATTGCATCCAGAAAAAAGGAAGTTATTACCTCTCTGTACTCCTCCCTCATTAAGCCAATAATTGAGTATAACCCCTCATTTGGTATGTACCTCTCTAAACACCTGCACCAACAGGAAAGGGCAGAGAAATACCTCGCAAACAGAATCCATGGCCTCCAGCCAGTGTTCTATTAGGACAGGCTCAAATCACTATCACTCTACTCAGTATCATACAGATTGCTCAAAGATGATCTGTGTCTCACCTACAAGGCAATATTAGACCCTGCCCTACTTGAGATGCTCCATATCTGTAAGTCTGACTCCTCCCACATTACCTGCTCAAAAGGCCTAAATCTAATATGCAACATCAACAAAACCTGCTGGAGAGATAGATTTATCTCCCAGAGGTTGCCCCACCTCCGGAATAGACTTCCTATACATGTCAAACAGAGTACCTCACTGAATATCTTCAAGAGCAACCTTAATGAGTGGATGGGAAACCACAAATTTATCCCAGGGGTTTGACCTGTGTCATTCATTGACAGGGATGACAGGTGCTGACTGAGGTTTCTTTTTTGGGTATAAACTCTTGGCTAAGCATGTAAGGGTCTCAGGGCCATTAGCCTAGTAACATCCTATGATCCTATGAAAACAGAGTGCAGGACAAAACTAAAGTGTGTTTAGCTAAAATCAGAACCACTCTTTCCACTGTTAACCAAAGCAAATCACAGGCCATCTTAAACATTATATTTAATGACTTCAAATGAGCAATGCATACTCCCAAAGATAAATATAGAAATAAATACGTACATACATATGTGTATAAATAAATTTAACTGGAAGAAACATGTCCTGTTTTTCAAATAAATATTAAATTAAGTTACAATAACAAAATGTGTGGGTATAGTATAAAGTTTTCCAGATTCAACAACAGCACAAAGCTGGTGCCATAGTAGGCAAACCTACAACGACAAATGCCACCCACTAAATACACAATGAGATAAATGAATAACTTGTATCAGTCATTCAACCTTATGGCAGTATTCAGTCATCACAGTATCCAAGATCAGAAGCCGAGCTGGATGCAGCACAAGGTAACATAGGCATCTGCCTTGGGTTCAGTGCTGTCTGGGGGGGCCCTGCCATCCAGCATTAATGAAAGAAAAAGTTTAACATTAACAATAAAAACTACTGCTTGAATTCATGCTCTGTGTGTCTGCTTCTTAAAGACCATTTCTCCTCTGAGTGCCAGTTCCAGTCTCATTGACGCAAAGTTGTAGCCAATGAAATCGACAGTACACAGATAGTACACTGAGCAAATGAGACTTTTAGGAATTAGGCATAATTTGAGTGGACCTCTCATATTTAACAGAGTAGCAGATGAAGGTTTCTTTTTTGGCAGCATGACAAGCTGAAAGGAGAATGGAAGAGAACATCAACAGAACAGTTTGGAGGGACAGGTATATTTTGTAGAGGATACCTCTGTTGAAGAACAGACTGCCTAGTTGCATAAAACAAAGCTCATCCCTGCCCATTTTCAAGTACAACTCAGATCTATGGATGGGAAACAGAACATTTATGCCAGGACTGCCCCTGTACTACTAATGAGCAGAGGAAGCACCTAAATGCTTTATTCCACATATGAGTCCCTTCAAATTACCTGTGGTATGATCCCAGTTATTCTCATTAACAGCAATGTCTAATTATTAACCACAGGATGTGTAAGGCCAGTTTATAACCAAGTGGGATAGGTTATTTTGAGCACAAAAAGGGGAACTGACTGGACTAAAAATGACCTGCAAGGGCAGCTAGCCTAGTTCTTACCTGTAAACCTGTAAAATATTTCTTTTTTTTTTCCTAGTATGACAGCTAATTCAAGGTGGAAGAGGCTCATATTGATGAAGATTTTTTGTTTTGCTGCATTATGAATGCAGCAGCATAATATGAGTTGTTAAAAATAAGAGAGATGTGTGAACAGATAGTATTTGTTGAGGAGATTTCATTGCAAGAGTGTGTGTGTGTGTGTGTGTGTGTGTGTGTGTGTGTGTGTGTGTGTGTGTGTGTGTGTGTGTGTGTGTGTGTGTGTGTGTGTGTGTGTGTGTGTGTGTGTGTGTGTGTGTGTGTGTGTGTGTGTGTGTGTGTGTGTGTGTGTGTGTGTGTGTGTGTGTGTGTGTGTGTACGTGTGAAATGCCCCACTTAGAACACAATGGCCTTTTTAAGCCTAGGCATGCATCCCAAATCTCTGATAACTTCTGGTACCCTTGATAAATGTAAGCAGGGATTTTGGAGATGAAACATTTACAAGCAGGGGCATGGGAGATGAACATTTTACAGGCTGCCTGTGTCTGGTATAGACATGGGTGCCAAACCAGGGATGAATTTCCTGTTCCCCATCCAATTGTCCAAGTTGCACTTGAATTGGGTTAGGGAGGAGCTCTGCTTGACATGGACAGGGAGCCTGATCCAGAATGGGTAGTCTCTGGGATACATACCTGTCTCTTCAGCAGGTCCCATTTATATCACAGGCATGACTTAAGTATTTAGAACAGGTAATTCTGGTGCTGTTTGTTTTGCAGATATGCAGGAGGTTCGTCAGAGTGGGGTCTGATAATGCCTTGCATGCCAGGCATAGATCTCCCTTCAACAGCCTGTAAGAGACAGAATATAGGGATAGGGCCTTGAGGTGGTCTGCATAGGACATGTTGCTTATGCCCTGTATTCTTTTAGTGAGGAACCTTTGTGGACATTCCAGTTCTTGGATATGCTTGGTTAGGTACATTACAAAGGGGCCATTGTACTCAATGATAGGTCTGATAAATGCCAAATATGAATGCCAGATCCAGTGGAACAATGACTTTCTTGGACCGAGATGCTATACGTTTGTTTATAAATTGCACAACATAGAATGATTTCCTCACTGCTTTAGACACATTATAGGTTCATAGGTTCATAGGTTCATACTAGGCTATCTGCCCTAGGGCATTTATCAACCATTTTAAATTAATTTTGCTATGCCCTGAGGTTAGTATACTGTGCCTCTGTCTAACAGTGACACAGAAGTGATACATCCACTCATCAAGATTCCTCTTGAAGAGAGCCAATGAGGGACTCTGCCTAACCTGGACTGGGATTTTATTCCAGATTGAAGGGAGCCTCTGGGTTATGAATCTGTCCCTCCAGCATGTCCTATTTATAGTCAGACTAGATTACTATGTGTGCCCCCAGGTACCTGACTATTGTGTCAACTCTTAAGGGTGTGTTGTCAATATGATAGTTAGCAGGAGTGGAAGACTTCCCACAGGATACTATTTTGCATTTCTTTGAATTTAGTTTTAGTCCAAGGTTCTGATACCAGCTGTCAGTTTGTGTCAGCCTTTCCTAGAGTACATTTGTGTCAGTTGGGGATTCAATGACAGCTCCTAATTTGAAATCATCTGCAAACTGACATTGGTCTTGACTTCAGAGAAGTAAATTCCAAATAGGAGTAGTACTAGGACAGATCCCTGAGGGACTCCACTTGTGACTGGTCTCTTTGTAGAGGTGAACTCACCAAATCTAACTTCCTACTTTCTGTCTGTGAGCCAGCTGGCTATCTACTGGGTGACATACAGGTTTGTATCTAACCTCTTGAGTTTTACAATGATGCCTGAATGGAGTATTTTGTCAAATGCCTTGGCCAGGTCAAGGTAGACAGTGTGAACCATTTTGCCCTCATCCATTGCTTTGGTGAACATCTCAAAGAAGTTCACCAGGATGAGTAGGCATGACCTGCCCTTGAAGAAATCATACTGGGCTGGGTTCAGTGTCTGGAGGTTTCCTGTATCACTGCTGATCCGCTCCATAATAATTTTTTCCATGGCTTTGGATATGAGACTATTAAGAATTATGGGTCTGTAGTTTCCAGGGTCTGTGGATGGCCCATCTTTGTGTAAAAGGATGATTGTTGCTGTTCTTCATTCATGAGACATGAAGCCCCTTTGGAGGCTACAGTTACATAGCAACTCAAGAGGCCCTGATAGGTCATGTTTCATGTTATTTAGAAGGCATCCTGGGATATTGTCTGGGCCCATTGATGCAGTGTTCTTGGTCTTAGAGAGAGCATTAAGGACCTGTTCCCTAGTGATAGCAGGAGGAGTTATATTTGATGGTATTTCCTGAGGGAAGGTTGAGGGGGAGATGGGGTAAAGTTGGAGCCAAATTTGTCAGCCAGTAGGTTTTCTACATATTCTGGCTCAGTATAGGTGGCTTCATTAGCAATGAGCTCTGCACACAGGTGTGTATTGTGTTTGAAATTGCGAACATAGCTAAATAATGCCTTGTGGTTGTCCTTGGCCCGAGAGGACAAATGTACCTCAAATTTGACTTTGGTAGACTCTATTTGTCCTCTGAGTTGTTTGTATAGTTTGATGAGACTTTCTTGTATCCTGCTGGGTGCTGTATCTCCTAATTTGCTTGTTTCTGTTATGCAGCCTATCGATGCTGTGATCCCACCAGAGTATCTTGTTTTTTGAGTTAGTTCTGTACTTCTTCCTGGTGGGTACAGCTGCCTCTATGCACCTATTAACATGCTTGTATAGGGCTTCTTTGAGCAGTTCCTTTTAGAAAGAAGTGTTCTCAGAGTTTATGGGGACTTGAAATTTTGCCAGGTTACCACTTAATAGTAAGAATTTAGCCTTAGAGTAATTTTTGAAAATTCCAGGGTTAGCTGGGGATCCAGGTTTTATTCTTACTTCAAAGGAGACCATTTTGTGGTCAGACCTTACCAGAGAAGACATTACATTGGGGGTGTACAGCACTATCCCATATTAGTGAAGACCAGATGTAGTATGTTGCACCCCTGGCTGGTGTACTGACAATCTGGTCCAGGGAGTTTGTGTTTACAAAAATCCAGGAATCTATATGCCTGTACATTTGATTCCCAGTTAACAGTGGGGTAGTTAAAGTCACCCACGCATACAGTATTGGGTTGGTTGTTGAGTGTTTCCAATAAGTTTAAATACATGGTATGGGTTTCCTGGGTCAAGGATGGAGACCTATAGCTTGCTAGGAAGTGGTATTGGATTTTGCCTATGGTGTGGAGAAGCTTAACTGCATTGCCCTGTTGGACCAACCTTGAGTTATATTTATTTTTTATGTAAATCGATACACCTCCACCTTTAGTTCCTGTCTCTGTAGGAGCTGGTCTAAATGTGCAGAAGGCATTATAACCTTGTGATTTCCATGGCTTTATTCTATACCTCAGTGACTGCACAGACATTAGCATTCTCTAGGGTGAAGAGAGCTTCTAAGGAGTGGAGATTTGTTGTTTAGACTCCTAGCATTGAGCAGTAACACCTTTAGATTTTCTTGGTTTTGATTTGCTGTGTCAGAAATATTTTCAGTTTATCATTGCCAAAAAAGGCCACAAGGGGGAAGACAATGTTTTAGCTAATATTCAAAAGTCTAGAGGAGAGAAGTGCAGACCTTCCCTGACAAAGCAGTGTGGTCTGCTGACCATCTCTTTCCCTGCTAAGAAATACTGCACCCCTTAGAATGACACCAGAAGCTAAGCCAATTATTAAAGTCAGTCATCTTACATTCATATTGTGGCATCATCCTTGGTGAAGGTAAAATGCTGCTCAATGCTATGCTTGTACCAGGCTGGGACACATTCTGAGAGCTCCATGATGTCCCTCTTCATATAGTGTAGGAAGGCACATCTCGGGTCATTTACACCCACATGGACTATGACAGTGTCATGCTGGTACCCGTGGGGCAGTGTCTTCAGTGCGTGTGTAATGTGGCAGATCTTGACCCTGATAAGCAACTAACCGTGACTTTCTCCTTACTCAGCCTGGTGAGAGGGACATCAGTGTATCTCACAATGGAGTCTCCAGTGACCAGAATGTTGGATTGTATGGTGACTTGCCATATGGGCTTAGAAGATTTATTTATTGGATGGCACAGTGGTGCAGCAGTAGCATTGTCGCTTCACAGCAAGAGGTTAACCAGTTCAATTTTTGGCTGGGGTGCTTTCTGTGTGGAGTCTGCATGCCCTCCCTGCATTCGTGTGGGTTTCTCCTGAGTGCTCCGGTTTCCTCCCTTGTTACAAAGACATACATCTGGAGCATTTCTCCCTGAGCCTCCACTGAAAATTGGCTATCTTCCAAGTCAGAGTTTCCTGGTAAACAAATGTTAAATAAATAAATAAAAGTAGAGGCTGCATGAGATGTGGCTGTATGTGTTGATGTGGGTGTTGTTTTGAAAGAGTGCATTTGGGACTGCTGCAGATATTTATGTGTACTTCATGTAGGAGGTCTTTGGGGTTTAGGAAGGTTACATTTAAGTGTCTCAGCATATGTGGGTCTATGTGACTGCTCTGAATTGTGTGTGATGGGTGCAGCATGTGTACTACTGACAACCTTATTGACATTAGGAGTGCTTTTATGTGAAAGTTTTGCCTCCAGTGACATTGTGTAAATACATCACTCACATACCATATCAGTTTATTTGACAGGTTGTCAGTAAATGGGGCAATGTCTACATTGCCTTAGGATACCCATATCCACCAAGCTGGTAACAGATAGTGAGAAAGTTCATATCCATAGCAACAGGCCCTTTTCTATTGATTAGACAGTTGGAGTGAGAATAAAAGGTAATGTCAATAGTATCTGGTTTGCAACTCTAGGGGCGGTGCTTGTCACTGCAAACTAGTTGTCCTGTGAAATGAAACAAAATCAGATTTCTTATATTAGGCACAGGAAAGAAGAGCCTTAGGGTAAATCCCTTAGGATTATAGTCAGTCAGTCAGTCATCAGAATTTCACAGTGTTTGTTGTTCACAAAACAGATGTCGATGTAAAACCTTTTGTTCTGTTAACTTTTTAAGTGATTTAGAATAATCTTTTCTTATCTGTTTCCAGTTTTGCAGAACATCTCAGATTTTGCCTCACATTTAAGCCCTGTACTTCATTCAGCAGGACAGAACTTTGGAGAACTGAAAATTTGCCTAGGCTCAATGGCCACCTGGACTGCAAGCTTAGCAATTACCTATAAGCCAGAATAGTTATGGTGTTAAGGAAGGAAGGAAACTGATTGTATTAAACATGACAAAGCCACACAAGTCACATGCTTTGGATGTGATCCATGGTTTCATTAATGTTGACCGTGCATTTATTATTTAGCAGTGAATAAGGTGCAGTGCATTTATTATTTAGCAGTGAATAAGGTGGACAGCATGAAGTTTGAGTTTAATGTTAATAGTTTAACTATAAATACTTTTTTAATTTGGCTTTTTTTTCCTGGCACACAAGTATGAAATGCACTGCTTAGGTGGCAACATTTTGTCTAGCACCAGGTACAGATAAGTAAGTCTGTGAGCTGTTAAACAGCTGCTTCCTGCACTATGTGGTTTGATCCCCTCAGCTTTTGTCTGTCTTCTACTCGACTCTGGCAAGTTACTTCACCACACCGTGCTCCTGGGCTTCTCCTGAAAATGGAACTTGCATCCAGTGGGCTGTCCCAGGCTGCTGGTACATGTGTTGCACATTTATCTTTTGAATTTCTGCATCCTTCACATAGCTGCTAATCAGTAATTCACAGCATGCTATTTGAGGATGAATCCCAGCATGTCTCTTGTAGTTTAATGGGTTGCCAGGTGCCAGGTCAGTAAATGTGAGTTTCAAGGGGAGAAGGGTTTGATGATTTTCATGCGCAGTCTGTTTTCAATGTGAAAGTGTTTTGTTTTATTTAGAAAATGGCTGTCTGTGTTTTTTCTGTAAAAATTTAAATAAAATTTTTAAATGAAATCCAAACCTCTGTGATAATTGTAAAATTAAAGAAGAAAAAATATTTTACACTGACAGGTTTGAATTGATATGGCTAGCAGGGGCATGATTCATTACCCTGCATGAGGCCCCATTTTTCATGGTCTCACCCTGCATGGGGCCGCATTTGTTATGGTCTGCTCTATTGATTCTGGAGTATATTAGCCATTCAAGTAGATCAGACATGTAGTGAATGATGTCAGAGGAAAGAGCTATTCTTGATTACAGAGAAGACATAAAGAGGTAAGAGTTAGGTGTCCTGCAAGCATGTAACCCCCCCCAAAAAAAAACAGTATGTTAAATGAGATAATATTTCTAAATTTTGTATGACCTGTGGGTTGGTGAAAAAAAGCTACTGCAGCATTTATATTGTGTGTAATTGTTTTGTTTTATTCATTGCACTAAAGAATTAATTAATTTATTAAATGACCCAGATTGTGTAATATAGTTTTAACATGTTACAGTTTAGTAATATATTTTTGCAGTTCCTTCTTTTCAGCCTCCAGCAAACAAAAAGGGGTTGTTAACATTTGTCAGGTCACATAACCTGCATCATTCGTCTGCTCTTCAGCATCCATTATGTAGCCATTGTTGCATGTTACTGTGATACATTGTTGCATACTCCTGTGATACAGTCTTTGCTGCAAGATCGTATTTTAAAGGATTTCTGCATTAAAGTAAATAAATGGTAGTCTGACAGTTACTCTAGAGGACTAAAGATGCAACTTATTAAAGAGCTGCTTCTTATTTACCTGCTGTGTGATATGGAGAGACCAGTTTGCATAATGTTTAAGGTCTTCATCTCCCATGCACAAGGTACAAGGTTTGATTCTAACCTCTGGCCATTACCTGTATGAGTTTGCATGTTTTCCCAGGCTTTTTGTGGGATTCCTCCTGCCTTCTTAAAACATGCTGAGTATTTCCACCTCAAACTCACCTAAGAATGCAGCAAAGCACAGACTCTAGATGGAACAAGGATCACAAATTATGCACCATGTCAGGTCTATCCACTCGATTGTGTAACAAATAGCTATAGGTGATTTGGTCATGTTGATTAATGTTACCAGATGAGCATGGGTATTTACCAGTGATGAATAGGTTGAGGACTCAGCCTACTCTGACCTTCTCCAGATGCCCATACTATGTGCCCTTAGTGGCCAGTGTGTGCCCAACATAAACTACTGGTCAGCTGGTGTCCAGTTGCCCAGCTTCAGTTAACTGGGATAGCTCTGTTGAGAGAAAGCAGGACAAAAAGATCAACCTACCAAAAATGAACTAAGAAGTGCTACACTCTGTATAGGTTCACTGACAGGATGGAGCTTGGAAGTGGATGACATGAAGGTAAGGAGGAGGGTGGACATCCTATGTATTTGGAAAACAGCAGGAAAGGGTAGTGCAGCAAAGCCACTTGGCTTGGAATTTAGAGTCTACTACAAAGGAGAACATACATAGAAATATTGTGGGAATTGTGTTCATGGAGGGTTTTCAAAAGACAGTGAGATAATTAGTCAGAATTATAGATAGATTCATGCAATCAGACTCCATTGAAAGAATATGGCAATATTCATAATCTCAATCTATGCCCCACAGCAGGAGTCTGATAGTTAGGAAAAGAGTGCATTCAGACAGTTGTTGCAGGGCAACATGAATTGGTGTTGATAATGGGTGACCTGAATGCACATATCCAGGCAGACAGAACAGGATATGAGAACTGCCTGGGTCCACATTCATGGGGCAACAGGAATAAAGAAGGAGAGGTCATTCTAGACTTCTGTCTAGCAAATTGCTTGATGGTGGCCAACATATGGTTCAGCAAGAGAGCCCGTCACAAGATCACATACAGGAGTGGCCAACATGAAACTCAGGTAGACTTCTTCCTAGTAAGGACAGGGTGCTGAGGTAAAATCAGTGATTGCAAAGTCATTCCCAGTGAAACAGTTTTTCCACAGCATAAACCACTGGTTGCAGCAATCAGCTACAGGCAGTGGTCAGAGAAGGCCCTTAGATCAACAGAGACCAGGATGAAGACTTGGAAGTTAACTGGACAGAAAGCACAACAGTTCAAGGAATTGCTGAGAGCTCTAGTACTACAAGAAGTAGAGGAAATAGGTGGACATGAAGAATGGCAGTGCCTCAAAACAACATGTGTTAGGACTACAGAACAGGTATGCATCCAAGCCAGGTATGGAAATAACGTGCTTAAGAAAAGCTGACGGTGGAATGCAGAAGTCCAGGAAGCCATCAAAAGAAGGAAGGAGTGCAAAAAATAGTGGGAGAGAGAGAGAGAGAGAG
Source organism: Protopterus annectens (assembly GCF_019279795.1). Taxonomy (NCBI): domain Eukaryota; kingdom Metazoa; phylum Chordata; order Ceratodontiformes; family Protopteridae; genus Protopterus; species Protopterus annectens. The sequence continues at coordinate 61,109,017 of NC_056741.1, read as the reverse complement.
AGAGAGAGAGCGACAGAAATGACCAGGCTAAGAAGGAATATTGGTTGGCTAACAGAGGCTACATGAGAAGTTGCAATAGCAAAGAACAAGTACTCAGAGGCACTCTACCATTATCTAGAAAGTAACTTAGCAGAAGGCCCAAAGAAAGCATATTGGATTACAAGGCAAAGACAGAAAGATAAAGAATATAGTCAGACACCCTTCATAAGGCTAGCTACAACCTGCTCACCAGCCCAGAGGACATCAAGGGCAGATGGAGGGAGAGGTACTTTCAGCAGCTTTTGAATGAAGCAAATTACACAAAAGATGTGCCACAGAGACAGCCTACAGTGAGAAAAGTGGAGGTGCCAACCACAGAAGAAGTAAGAACAGCACTACGGAAAATGAAGTCAGGGAAAGCAGCAGGGTCAGGTGAGGTCATGGCAGATATGATCAAGATGTTGGGTGAGTTAAGGGAGAAATGGCTCCTGGGAATATTCATAGCAGCATGGAGAGAAAGGTGTATCCCCCATGAGTAGAGAATAAGCATACTGGAGCCAGTGTGTCTAAGAACAAAGTGGACAATCTCAACTGTGGTCAGTATAGAGGTATCAAACTCCTGCCATAGTGCATGAAAGTTCTGGACAGGGTGATTGATAAATGTATACATAGAACAGTAGAAAGTAAGATGTGAGGTGAGCAGTCTGGATTCAGATCAGGATGTAGCACAACTAGCCCCATGTTTGCATTCAGGCAGATACTTGAGAAGAAGCTACAGATGAGGAAAGAGTCCAAATGGGCATTCCTGGACTTGGAGAAGGCATGTGACAAGGTCCCATGAAAGATGATTTGGGCAGTCCTGCTGTAGTATGAAGTCCCAGAAACATTGGTAGAATTTGTGCAGGCTATGAACAAGGACCCAATGACTCAAGAACAAACCATGTTCAGTATCACAGAGGGGTTCCTCGTGGGAGTTGGTGTGCACCAGGGTTCAGCTCACAGCCCACTTCTGTTCATACTGGTGATGGACCACATTAGCAAACAAACTGGAGGGGAAAATTCAACAAAGCTGCTGTATGCAGATGATGTGGCAGTGCAGGCAGACTCTGATCAAGAACTTCAGCAAAGGATAGGAGAATGGACTGCAAAACCAAGGCATACGGGATGAAACTGAGCACAGTAAGACAGTTGTAATGGCAGTAAGTGTGGAAATGAAAAGATGAAATTTGAGATAGAAGAGAAGATAGTGGAACAGCTTAATAGTGGCAAATATCTGAGAGGGGTGGTTGAGGGGAAGGGAAGTTTGAATGAGGAGGTCAAAGCTGTAATCGGAGAGCCTGTAGCCAACTGGCACTGATTGTCAGGGGTAGTGTATGGCAGGAGAATACCAAAGGAGCTGAAATGCAAGTGTCCAAAACAGTGGTCAGTGGTGCATAAAGCAGAGCAAATGAGCAACCTAGAGGTGATAGAGATGAAATGCCTGAGATGGATGATAGGATGCACACTGTGGGACAGACAAAGAAATGAGGACTCACTAGCAGAAGCCAAAGTAGCTACAATTGAGAAGGTCAAAGAGAACATATTACAGTGGTTAGGGCACAAGCGCAGGAAAGAAGACGACAATCTGGTGAAGAAAATTTGGGGCAGACAGGAAAAAGTCAAGAGGAAATAAGGGTTTGCAGCAAATAGGTGGATGGATTGTTTGACAGAAGACATTGACAACTGGGTATGACTATTGAAGAAGGTAGGAGAGTGGCATTGGCTCTAGAGAAATGGTTGCAGCTGACACGACACCCTGACCCCATGTGCAAAATGGGAAAATGGGGGTTGATAATGATATTAAACAAGACAAGACAGTGTTTTCGAGCAATTGGGGATTTCAGCTGTTAGAAAGAAATAAATGGCATACATGTTATTGGTAGCTTTGGATGAACTACATGAAACAGTAAGGGGTGCCGTTATTGATAGCTTTGGATGAATAAATCAAATAATAAATAACTACATGAAACAGTAAGGGGTGAACATTGAGCTAGGCTCCATAATTGTCTTCAGGACTGCATGCCTAGTAACTATGAACCTGTTGTCATTCTTTGTTAGCCATTCCCTATTGTTCAGTTGACCTAGTTCAGGAAATGTTATGACAGTATCATCAGCACAGCAATGTTTTTTTAATGCAACCTAGGCAACTTATTCTTCAAGGACATCAGGCACTACATTTAGAAATGAAGATGAAATGCAAAGTTGTTTGCTAGCAGCAACTCTGCATTAGTAATAGTTTTCTTTAATTCAGAATTATTCAGATAATTACTTCTGCAGGAATTCTATGTTATCAGGAGGTTAGTACTTCTTATATTCTTCTGTTTAGGCTGTATTACACATGGCTGATCTTATGGTATGATGCTAGTGGTCTTTATACAGATTTATGTAGTTCATCCAAAGCTACCAATAACGTACATGTAATTTGTTTGTAACAGTAACAGGTGCACACAGTCAACAAAGTGGCTATAACTGATGATGTAGCAGGCTTTCTGAAGGTGAAAGTACCTTATGCTCTTATATGTACATTTTTAAACAGTTTTTAATCTGATATTGCAGGTTTAGTGTGTGTGTGTGTGTGTGTGTGTGTGTGTGTGTGTGTGTGTGTGTGTGTGTGTGTGTGTGTGTGTGTGTGTGTGTGTGTGTGTGTGTGTGTGTGTGTGTGTGAATTAAGTTGAAATACATTAGCTACTATATGTTTGTGTGAAACAAATTTGAAACGTGCTTTTGGTCATTATTGGTGTTGGTCTCCACACTAATAAGACATTATGACAGTTTCATTGTCAACCTTCACAACCTTCACATCCAAAACATTAAAAAACTCATCAATAATTGTCATGATCTACCATCACAAACATTTCTTAAATTCAATAACAAAAATCATTCTCACAACTACATTCCTTAACTCAGAGCTCCAATCCTTTCAAATTTCCAAGCCGCACTAAAATATAATCTCTGGGCATGCTATATTAAATTTACAAAGTTTGATTCTATCTCAGCATACTTCACTCAGCATTGCACTGCTCTCTACTCTTTAAACTGGCTTGAATTCCCTTATCACGTCATCTACCTGCAGCTGATTACAGTACATAATATAATTTATAAATCCTCTGCTTGTCCTGCTATCACCAGCATACTGTCTTGCTACTGTGTCAGACCCAAACCTGCAACCATTCAAAACTTCTCTAAAGGAATTCCTGTCCAACACCTGGCTCTGCTTTTTTTCCAATCCTGGTGAATCTCTTACCTATCTTCTTCCTTTTTTCCTAGTAACTGCTTTTTTCCAGCCCAGGTTTCCTATCTTAGTCCTAACTAAGATATTTTACTAATGCTTTTTCACCTACAAACTTTCTCTTCCTTGTTACATATTATTACTACTATTGTTTAAAGCTGTCTGTGCAATGGATCTTATCATTTTGTATCCTTGATTGTGAACTGTAAATATTTCTACTGTCTCAGATATAATGTATGTTTATAAATGTGGAGCTTTTCTCATCAGGTTTCCATTGAAAATGCATCTTCTAGGCACAGTTAAACTTTCTTGATAAACAAATGACAATGTTGTTCTACTTTCGGCTTTTCCCAGTTAGGGATTGCCACAGCGGAACTCAGGTCTGCTAATGATTGGCAGTAGATTTTTTACGGGTGCCGAGGTGCCAGCTCAATGCCCAACCTTCAACAAAGGCACGCCCATTCTAAGCATGTCTTTCGAACGGCACTCGACCGCGGGGAGGACATGCAGACTCCACACAGAAGGCGCTCCAGCCAAGAATCGAACAGGAGAACTTCTTGTTGTGAGGCAACAATGCTACTGCTGCACCACCATGGCCACAAATGACAATAAACAAATAAATATTTTTTTTGGACATGGATATCTGAGAAGCATGCAGTCAACAATGTAGCAATAATTGCTGGGATTAGGGGTGTACAATAATGACAGACCCTGCTGAGCTGATAAAATTAAAAAGTCATTAGTCTGTCTTTGCAGGACAATGGTACATTTGTATAAAGCAAATTGGAATACTTTATTGTGGCCTTTTATATCACAATCAGACATGTGATGTGTACATAGTTGATAAAGTGGATGTAATTGTTGAGTACAGATGTTGGTTGATTATAATGGCAGCAGTGCGAGTGCTCTTTTATGGTTGAAATATTCTGAAATGTTACTTTTATCATTATTATTTCATGCATTTTGATTCACTACTTACTGGAAAAAATGTTCAAAACTACGAATCTAAAATACATTCTAACAAATGTTACTGTATTAAACAAGAAATATAATTTAAAACAAATAAATATCATTTGAAACAATCCAGAATGTGAATCAAATGAAACATGCATTTGTAAATGGTCCTATGCAGGTGAAGGTGGTCCATGGTCTGACAATAGCCCAATGCCCAATGTGCACTTCATCTGCCTCTGACCAGATACATTTTCAGTTAGTATGAGTTTCCGTGCATTATCAATGAATGAGAGTTTCAAGGGAAGAGAAGTTTGCTGTTACTCATGCTAAGTTTGTTTACAATGTGAGACTGTTTGGTTTTGTTTAGCTTATGACCATCAGTGTTTGTGCAATAAAATTTGAAATACATTTTAGATTAAATCCACCACTGGCCAGTGGCAATTGGTGCAGAGGTTAAGGTTGTGATCTGTAGTTCTTGTGGTACAGCCCTTGTTTGCCTACTGTATGACCTTGAGCAAGTCAGTTAACTAGACATTGCTCCCAGATCATCCCTGAAACGGGACTGTGTGTTCAGTGGACCTACCTGGATAACAAACATGATTATTATATTATATTACATTCAAATTTCTGTAATCATTGTAAAAGTAAAAAAAAAATAGTATGCACACTGACAGGTTTAAACAGTATTTATGGTTGAGAGGAAGGCCTGGTCTATTACTCTCCCTAGGCCCCCATTTCACCATGATATGGCTGACCAAGAGCATTAAACAGGAAGCAGGACAAGCAGGTGGAACCTCAGAACAGCCAACATTCATGAATGTTCAAGTAATTCATGACAAAACAGAGCTGTAAATAATCTGCTAACTTGTAAACAAAATGTAAAAAAAAGGCTTCGATAACTAAACAAAATAATATAAAAGCATGGTGTACAATTGGAGCTGTTTAGTGCTAGGTAGCTAAATGGTTTCCAGCTTTATGGTCAAAATGCTGTATATTTTTGTATATTTATTAATTTTACCCCTGCAAACAGGTAACTTACCTTTTTTACTTCACTTCTTTACAGGTATAATGATTTATGATTTTCAGTATTGGGTTCCCTACACTTAAGCCTTCTCCATTCTGTACCTCTTCTTTCATTTTTCATCCCCTTTAATATATTCCTCCTGATTTATTTTGTTTACAGTCATATTAACATCTCTAGCTATGTTTTGTCCACATACTTCTTTATTTTGCCCTTATCTGTTATATTTATATACTTTAATTCATCAGTTTCCTTGCTCATGACTCGACTTCGGTTACATTAGTACCTGCTTGTAGGGTCCTTTATTTTTTTATTTCATATCTTGCTGTACGATTGGAGCTATTCATTCTTTACTTGTTTCATTTATTGCACCTGCCTTTTCCACTGCTTCATTCTCCCTTCTTCCTGTACGTCTGTTTTTACCTTTGCATTTATTAATTCTTTTTGTAATTGCATGTTTAGGTTTACTTAAAAGTAAAAACCTTTCTCATGTCAGCATTTGTATCACTCATAACTTGATTTCCCGTTTCTTTTTTTATTATTCCACACTAGTTTAACAAACACCAACCTTTTGTTTGTTCTGTCTGCAGTCTTTAATACATTCTTCAGTTTACTTGGCCTTTATCTCCAGACCTGTACAAGCTCCAGTTAAGACGTGGTCTTTTGTTTCTTTTATTTAACGTTCTTATCCCTTTCTATATGCATATTCTTTTCAGTTTATTTTAATTGTCTCTTTGTTAGAATTGGGTTGTGGGTTGGTATAATGATGAAGGTGTTTACCTCAGAGAGACAGTGTACAGGGTTTGATTCTCACCTTTGAAAGAGTAATTAGCTAGACTTAAAATAGCCAAGTACTTATTTATGAACCTATGAATGGCTCTCTGTGATCACATTTATTTAATTTTTTCTCTCTCATCACAGTTTTGTTTAGACTGTATTAATTTGCAAGGTTGGTCTGCAGAACTTGTGTATATTCACATCTACAACACATTGTTATTCCTTCAATCTAAATTGTCCATTCAGAAGAAATACCTTCTACACATTCCAAGAAAGTGTCATAACTAATCACATGAGAGTATTTCTCTTTAGTTTCTACAGCATCCCTTTTCTCCTCCCAAATTGACTATCTTATATTTTCATAGGTTCATAGGTAGGTACTAAGCTATCGGTCCTGGGGCCTATATAAGCCTAGCCAAAAAAGTTCCCTGGCTTTCACCACCCAAGAAAGTTATTCTCCTGCACCTCTGTCTAGCAGAGCCACAGAAGTGATCCCCGGGGTGAATTTCCTATTTCCCATCCAATTTTCAAGATTTTTCTTAAAGAGGGCTAATGAGCTTTGCTTGACATAAATGGGTAGTCTGTTTCAGAGCATGGAAAGTCTCTGGGACAGGAATCTATCCCTCCAGCATGTCCTGTTTATTGTGGTGACAAGGTTTAAGTCCCTAGAGCATGTGGCTCAGAGAGATTGGGGTTTCTTTAAGTGTAGCATGCCCAATAGATCTGGGTTTGACATGGCTTTGCATGTTAGGCTCTGATCACCTCTGAGTAGGTGATAAGCGATGGAGTAGAGCTGGAGTTTTTTGAGACGGTCTGCGTATGACATCTGTTTGAGGCCAGTAATCCTCTTAGTGAGCTATTTCTGTGGCCTTTCTAGTTGTTGTAGATGTATTGCAAGGTACGTGCCAAATGGAGCATTGTACTCTATAATGGGTCTGATGAGGGATGAGTAGAGAGGAACAATGACCTTTTTTTTTCTGGAGGTGAACCTCTTTTTGATGAGGTGTGCCTTGTAGAAGGATTTCCTGACTACTGTGGTGATGTGATTATCAAAGGAGAGACTACTGTCCGCCTGCGTCCCAAGGTCTCTTATCACACTTTCGGTGTTTAATAGGCTACCACCTATATGGTAGTTCATGGGTATGGTGTTTTTCCCAAAGGGGATGACAATGCACTTCTTGGCATTGAGCTTGAGGCCATGACTGACACCAAGCATCAGTCTCAGTGAGGCCCCCTTGTAGAATGTCCACATCATTAGGTGATTCTATTATGGCACCTATTTTGCAGTTGTCTGTGAATGTTGTCAGCCAAAGACCTGCTGTATTAGCCTGGACTTCTGAGAAGTAGATGCCAAACAGAAGAGGACCCAGGACTGAACCCTGTGGTACTTCACTTGTCACTGGTCTGAAGTTGGATTTAGAGTCGGCTACTTTCACTGTGTGGGTTGTATTAGTGAGCCAGTTGGCCACCCATCTTGTGACATAGGGATTTATGCCCAGTCTAGTGAGTTTATCTATAATTCCAGAGTGGGGGATGGTGTCGAAAGCCTTGGCGAGGTCAAAATAGGCTGTGTGAACCACCTTACCCTTGTCCACGGCTCTGGTGACTGCTTCAAAGAAGTCAGTCAGGTTTAGGAGACATTGCCTCCCTTTTACAAACCCAAACTGAGTGGGGTCCAGAGTTTTGAGGTTACCTATGACCTATGTCAAGAATTAAAACTCTCAAATTCTGTTCTAGTTCTCAAATGTTCTGACTTTAATGGAGGAATAGGATGCAGATATTTTCCTAAGAATGTAAAAAGATGAAAAAAAGGACCTTGTTTAATTACCCTCTATTGGTACACAGTGAAATCTCCCAAAAAGACACCTCTTCCACTCATTGACTGTTAATCAGAAACATGCTTCCCCCTGACTTGCTTGACCTCTGATTACCTGAACATGAGTTCCTCAAGCTGTTTGCTTGTGTTCCTGTTTTCTCAGCAAGGGTTTACTTGCTACTTATTGTGATGATATACTGACTTAAAGGTATGTGGTACAGACTTTCTTTGAAGTGAAAGAGCAGCAGAGAAAGGCAATTTATTACTTATGCTTTTCAAAGATGAACAGTCTTTCTACAAGTTGGAGTAACATTGCACTCAGAATATATAAATAAGTAGGTCTGGGGTATATCGGAGGCAAGTCCCCAGAAAAAATATTATTTTACTATTTATACTTCTTCATGATTTTCAAATATCCTTGAATACATATCTGTAAAGCTTATACATACTCAACGTAATGGGATTTATGCAGAAATGTATAACTTACTCTGTTTAGTGCTTGTGCATTTGGAAGTAACATAGTACACCCCATAATCATATGCGAAGGATTCTTTACTGACTGTCTGAACCCCTCATAGTATTTGTCTAACACCAGTTAAATTACATGCAATAACATATTGACATTTTTCCCACTATAGTGATATTTGTCTTAATTTAGAAGTTCATTACCTTTTAAAACCATGGTATGGGATGTCTGTAATACTTCATAAATAAACTAGAAGCATAACTCCTGAATTATTTTATAACACTATGTCTGATGTTGTACTTCAGTGCTACAACTCTTTCTTTAGTTTAACATTAATGAATAATGGCCCTGCAATTGTAATTTCTAATGCTCTACATGTGATGCTTACAGCATCCGGCCAGACATTTAGTTAGGAGTGCTAACTTAATTGTCAGCACATTATACTTATAAATTATATTATTATAAAACTTCGAGGTGGATTTTAAATGACTTAATCAGCATACTGCAGCCTTCATCCTTTCATCATCTTAAGGTACACAAATCATTGCATGTAAGGCACGTTGTGCACCTTATGCATTCTCTCTACCTGCTCGTGTTTATGAGCGGGTGCCCTTTTAGCTAGTTCCACTACCTCCCCATCCAGTTTCTAAAATGTTAAATAACCCCCCCCCCCAAATAAGTGGGGGGCTCTATCTTAGGAACCAGCTGTTTTGGCAAATGTGCAGATCTCCAGGAAGAGCACACTGTCTGAAGAGAATGATTCATTCTGAATGCAATCAGTATGAATGCCATGAGAAAAATAAAACTGTTCGATTTGTTTTAGCACTGCAGCTAATGCCTTTTTTATCTGTCCTCTGTGGACAGCACTTGATCAAATAAGCATGTGTTTCTACCTTGATGCAGCAGTTATGTGCTAAAGTGATGGTCTGCAATTGCTTTTGTCTAGTTTCTTCATATCTGAAATTCTGTAACGACATGTTCATACCATTTTCATCCACTGCTCTGTACTCCTGCATTCATTTTGTGCCACCTGTTCAATAAAAAATGCATCAGTAGTACAGACAACACCTGTCATACATTTTCTAGAGATGCAGAATGCCTGTAATAAAACTCTCAAGTCCTGCTGCAGGGGTTGTGTGGTTTGTCATGTTTTGTAACAAATGACAACTCAGCAAAGCATTCAGTCTGGAATATCCGTCATGACAGTTTTCCTTCTTGAAGTCAACACACTGCTTTAAGTCAATGGGGTAAAAGGAAAGTTACTCTGGAATTTAGACCCAGTATCTTAATTTTTTATCATTTAAATGGCTGTGGTTTAAGTGTCTTAGCAACTGTTTCATGATAACTTAAAAGTGTGAAGTGAGAGGTGACGCTAACTGTACAACTAATACAACCTGACTGCTTAAATTATAGGAAATCCTCCGATGCAGAAAATCTTAGATGAGTCACACATATGTCACTGTCAGTGAGTACCACTGTTAGTATTGGTTTACAAGCACTAGATACAAGGGAGGAGGCCAAAGAACTGGACTGAAAGCTGGTACTAACAGGAAGGCCTCAACAGTGCTACAACCCTATCACTGCCTGTGGGTACCCATGTGGTTATTGGTATAGGGCCAACAGAGACAGGTGAGGGAACAAGGTACAGGGATTATAGCTGGTACTAACAGGATACTGCTGTGGGAAGTTCTCAGAACAGCCCTGTCATTACCTGTGGGTACCCCTGTGGTTACTGGAATAGGGCCACCAAAAACAGGTAAGGGAACAGAGTACAGGGCATGTAACTGGTACTGGCAGGATACTGCTGTGGGAAGTTCTCAGAACAGCCCTGTTACTACCTGTTGGTAACACTGTGGGTATGGAAACACCAGACACAAGGGACGGAACAGGATACAGGGCCCAGAGCTAGTACTGACAGGATACTGCTATGGGCAGTTCTCAGTAGGATTACAGCCCTGTAATTACCTGTGGGTATCACTGTACAGGGGCACTAGATACAGGCAAGGGGGTTAAGTTACAGGAATCAGAGTTGGTACTGAGAGGATACTGCTGCAGGAAGTTCTCAGAGCAGTCCTGCCATTACCTGTGGGTACCCCTGTGGTTACTGGAATAGGGCCACCAGAAACAGGTAAGGGAACAGAGTACAGGGCATGTAACTGGTACTGGCAGGATACTGCTGCGGGAAGTTCTCAGAGCAGTCCTGCCATTACTTGTAGGTGTGGCTGTGGGTGCTGGTACAAAAGGGCACTAAATAAAGGGGAGAGGATTGGATACAGGAACCATAGGTAGTACTGACAGGTACTGATGTGGGAGGCTCTCAGTAGTGTCACAGCCCTGTCACTAATTGTAGGTAACGCTGTGGATATGGGGACACCAGAGACAAGGGAGGGTACAGGGCCCATAACTGGTACTGACAGGTACTGATGTGGGAGGCTCTCAGTAGTGTCACAGCCCTGTCACTAATTGTAGGTAACGCTGTGGATATGGGGACACCAGAGACAAGGGAGGGTACAGGGCCCATAACTGGTACTGACAGGTACTGATGTGGGAGGCTCTCAGTAGTGTCACAGCCCTGTCACTAATTGTAGGTAACGCTGTGGATATGGGGACACCAGAGACAAGGGAGGGTACAGGGCCCATAACTGGTACTGACAGGTACTGATGTGGGAGGCTCTCAGTAGTGTCACAGCCCTGTCACTAATTGTAGGTAACGCTGTGGGTATGGGGACACCAGAGACAAGGGAGGGTACAGGGCCCATAACTGGTACTGACAGGTACTGATGTGGGAGGCTCTCAGTAGTGTCACAGCCCTGTCACTAATTGTAGGTAACGCTGTGGGTATGGGGACACCAGAGACAAGGGAGGGTACAGGGCCCATAACTGGTACTGACAGGTACTGATGTGGGAGGCTCTCAGTAGTGTCACAGCCCTGTCACTAATTGTAGGTAACGCTGTGGGTATGGGGACACCAGAGACAAGGGAGGGTACAGGGCCCATAACTGGTACTGACAGGTACTGATGTGGGAGGCTCTCAGTAGTGTCACAGCCCTGTCACTAATTGTAGGTAACGCTGTGGATATGGGGACACCAGAGACAAGGGAGGGTACAGGGCCCATAACTGGTACTGACAGGTACTGATGTGGGAGGCTCTCAGTAGTGTCACAGCCCTGTCACTAATTGTAGGTAACGCTGTGGATATGGGGACACCAGAGACAAGGGAGGGTACAGGGCCCATAACTGGTACTGACAGGTACTGATGTGGGAGGCTCTCAGTAGTGTCACAGCCCTGTCACTAATTGTAGGTAACGCTGTGGGTATGGGGACACCAGAGACAAGGGAGGGTACAGGGCCCATAACTGGTACTGACAGGTACTGATGTGGGAGGCTCTCAGTAGTGTCACAGCCCTGTCACTAATTGTAGGTAACGCTGTGGGTATGGGGACACCAGAGACAAGGGAGGGTACAGGGCCCATAACTGGTACTGACAGGTACTGATGTGGGAGGCTCTCAGTAGTGTCACAGCCCTGTCACTAATTGTAGGTAACGCTGTGGGTATGGGGACACCAGAGACAAGGGAGGGTACAGGGCCCATAACTGGTACTGACAGGTACTGATGTGGGAAGGTCTCAGTAGTGTCACAACCTTGTCATATACTTGTACTTCACTGAGCATATGTTACAGGGGATGGGGTCAGAGTATAGGACCTGTAGAGGAACTTCTCAGTAGTGTCACATCTCTGTTAATGTCTTAGATTGTCACTGTGGTCATTGGTACAGGAACAATAGACTAAGAGCGGGGCTCAATACACAGGACCAATAGCTGTTACTGACAAGGCAGTGCTATGGAGGAGTTCTCAGCAGTGTGACAGCCCTGTCACTACCTATTAGTGTCACTGCGGATCTTGGCATGACAACACTGGACACAGCTACCTACTAGTGACATGGTATTGCTGTAAGAAGCTCTGAGCAGGATCATGACCCTGTCATTACTCATGGATAGGGTCATAAGTTTAAAGGTATATACTAGGCTAATGACCACCAGGGTCTTTATAAGCCTAGCCATGCAAAACAACCAGTTGTGTCCATGCATACCACTGGCATTTATTAGGAGAGGGTATGTTAGGAAGTTTCTAAAGGTTATGTGGGAGGTGTGTTAGTTTAGGCATAATTACTGTTAAGCTCTGTCTGTCAAGAGACATGAGGACTAAACACAGCATGATTTTCTAGGGATGCATTCTGCTTCACATGGATGGGGAGTCTGTTTCAGAGTATGGGAATCCTCTGAGATACGTCAGCCTCACCAACAGGTCCAATTTATGTTGCAAGCAAAATATAAATCCTTGGATCTATTGGTTCTGAAGCCATATGGATGTGTAAAATGCTCATCAGAGCTGATCCAAGGATATCTTGTATACCACATATACATTGTTTCTCAGTAACCTGTAGGAGATCAAGTCTAGAGGCAGGCCTTTAATGTGATTCATATAGGATGTCACTGTCTGTTCTGATTGCAGGGCATGTAGTGGTCAGGGTACAAGAACCATAGCATTTACTGATAAGTAATGCTGTGTGGGATTCTTACAAGTGCAAAGCCTGTCACTACCTGTGGATGTCACTGGGAGTGCTTGTACAGTGCGCGCTGGACACAGGGAAGGGGTTCGGTGTACAGGATCCATAGTTGAAACTGACAGGCACTGCTGTGGGAAGGTCTCAGCAGGGTTATAGCCCTTTCACTAGCTTTCTGTGTCACTGTGGGTGCTGGTATTGGGGTGCACTACATATAGGAAGGGGTCATGGTACCCAGAACCACAGCTGGTACTGACAGGCACTGCTGTGGGAAACTCTCAGCAGGGTTATAGCCCTTTCACTACCCCTCTGTGTCACTGTGGGTGCTGGTATTGGGGTGTACTAGATATGGGAAGGGATCATGGTACCAGAAGCACAGCTGGTATTGACAGTTACTGCTGTGGGAAGCTCTCAGCAGTGTCATGGGCCTGTCACTACCAGTGAGTAAACCACACAGGAGACAAAGGAAATAACTGGGGTGCAACGTATATTATGTTCTCATTGATCAGAGTTTAACCCCTTTAATCTCACATCTTCAACCATGTCATATAGATGGTTTCACTTCATATCATCGAAATTCAAATCATCGAGACCAAATCGTCGAAAACTCATTTAGTTGAAAACTCATATCATCGAATCTCAAATCATTGAAAACTATAAAGCAACCATAAATAACACCCCAGCCACTGTTTACTATGTTTATTCAGGGGGGCAAGCCCCTCATACCCCCCATGTGGGGGGCTCTGCCCCCCCCATAATTAAATATACCAACTCCAAGGTCGCACTACAGTGGGGGGGTTAGGAAATTACCCCACTGTAGTGCAACCTTGGAGATGGTATATTTAATTACGGGGGGTGTGGGGGCAGAGCCCCCCACAAGGGGGGTGCAGGGGGGCTTGCCCCCCTGCATAAATGTAGTAAAAACTTTGTGGAATGTTATTTCTAGTTGCTTTATAGTTTTCAATGATTTGAGATTCGATGATATGAGTTTTCGACGATTTGGTCTCGATGATTTGAATTTCGATTAAATGAAATTTTGATGATATGAAGTGGAACCTATATATATATATATATATATATATATATATATATATATATATATCTATATATATATACATATATATATAAAAAGAAAATTAATAGCTCAAGATAAAAAAGAAGCCACTTTTCTGATATGTTTTATTTTTCATCATTTACATTTGCTTCATTCTGCAGCACAGAGCAGTAATGTTTCTTCACAGCTCAAAAACAGAATGTAATTAATCTGTCGAGGATTTAAGTCATTTCATGGCACTCTTCATCTGTGCCTCAAAGGACTGTTTTTACTTCTGCACAATATTTTGTGGCTTTGCATATAGAGATGAGCTTTCAGGTGAGTTATAGGACTAAAGAATATCCAAGCACTAGCACTCTAGTTTTCTACCAGCCTTTTAACTTCCCAAGCATGAAGTTCATGGCATGTTGGCAGAAGACAGTTGAGCAATGCTGATGTTACACCTTCTGTATGCAATGGTAACAGTCAGTTCCATAATATTTCATTCTGTGTTCGTAATCCTCAGTAATCAAATTGTCTTACAGATCTGACTCCTTGCAGCTATTTACTTCCCAACCATGCTTTACACCTCTGTATGGTGACAGACGGGCAGGAGAGTTTAAGTGGAAAGTTCTGTCAGGGCTCAGTGGCGGCCTGCCTCTTTCAACATTCCGCTCCTGCATTTTATGGGATGGCTGTCGTAACAGTGCACTGTCCATGACTCGCTGCTGCCCAAAACTAGGGCTCCTAATTAGAGGGTTTGTTCTGTCCAGAGACTGACTTGTCTCTCTCTGGAAATGGATGCGCCGTGGACTGCTATGTGGTCTGGGACAGTTATCTGTCAGTGATGAGCGCCGTGATGAAAGTGGATCCCTTTCTGGATAGGCCAATGACACCTGTGATGCAGTCAATGACATACTCCTATCACCTAGTGGCGTGGCAGGCCGTGAACGGCGAGGTGTGCATGCTGGAGAAGGCATTGGTGTTTCATCAATGAAAGTGGTGACCTCATCCCGGAAGAAGAAAGCATTGTCTCTTGACATTCCCATCTCCAGAAATTGCCTCAGTGTGGTAATGCTATCCTCTGATTTGCGTCGCTTGTTGTGGTAACCTGGAAGGTCACCACGAGACCCTGATGTTGGTCTTCTCCAAGGTGATCCACTCATTATATCATCTGATGATGACCATTTCTGAAGTGGTGAGACTGTTCTGTTTGATGACCACATCTCTGATGCTGTTTCATCATGAGAAAGCCTCCGTGATGCTGGTACCTGCAGAAATTGTTAGAGAAGATGGCAGTTAAAATTGGTTTGGGCACTATAATACAAATAAAACTATAAATAACATGTCCTGACATTGCTTATTTTAATATATTTTAGTTTCTTTCTTTTCTCCTTTCATCTTCATTCCATATACATTTTGTTCCAACAAGATACTGCAGTGTGTGTGTGTGTGTGTGTGTGTGTGTGTGTGTGTGTGTGTGTGTGTGTGTGTGTGTGTGTGTGTGTGTTTGAGAGTGTGTGTGTGTGCGCGCGTGTGTGTCTAGTGTGGGTGTGTGTCTGTCTGTGTGCATGTGTGCGTGTGTGTGTGTGTGTGTGTGTGTGTGTGTGTGT
>NC_056741.1:61086025-61091025 GCF_019279795.1 Protopterus annectens | reverse complement strand
GGTTGCCACAATCAGCTGCAAGCAGTGGTCAAAGAAGCCTCTAAGGTTGACAGAGACTAGGCTGAAGACCTGGAAGTTGACCTGAGAAAAAGCACAACAATAATTACTTAGGGCTGTAACACCCCAAGAAGAGGAGAAAATAGGTGGAGTTGAAAAAGAATGTCAGCACCTCAAAACAGCATGTATGAGGACTACAGAATGGACATGTGGCTAAGACGAGTATGGAAATAAGGTACATACGGGAAGCTGGTGGTGGAATGCATAAGTCCAAGAAATCATCAAATGAAAGAAGGAGTGCATAAAAAAGTGGGAGACAGTAAAGATGGGACAGCCTTAGAAGGAATACCAGTTGACTAGCAAAGAGGGTAAGAGACGAGGTGCAATAGCAAAGAATAAGGCATCAGAAGCACTCTACCAGTTTCTGGAAAGTGATTCAGTAGATAGCACAAATAAACTCTTTCAGGTTGCAAGGCAAGACAAAAAGGTAAAGATGATAGTCATACACCCTTCATAAGGGAAGCCTGCAACAACCTGCTCACCAGTCTAAGGGACATCAAAGGCAGATGGAAGGAGTACTTTCAGCAGCTTCTGAATGAAGAAGACCCCAGAGAAGCTGTACCACCCCAGACACAGCCTATGATGAAAGAATATGAGGAGCCCACCCTAGAAGAAGTAAGAACAGCACTAAGAAAAATGAAGTCAGGGAAAGCAGCAGGCTCAGAGGTCACAGCAGATATGATCAAGATGCTGGGTGAGATAGGGGAGAAATAGCTCATGTAGGTACTCATATCGGTATGGAGAGAAAGGCATATCCCAGATGACTGGAAATAAGCATATTAGTGTACAAGAACAAAGGGGACATTCACAACTGTGGGCAGTACAGAAGTATCAAACTCATGTCACTCTACATGAAAGTTCTGGAGAGGGTGTCTGACAAATGAATATGCAGAGCAGTAAAAAATAAGATAGGAGATGAACATTTTGGATTTGGTTCAGGATGCAGCACAACTGACCCGATGTTTGTAGTGAGACAGATAGTTGAGAAGATGCTAGAGAAGAGGAAAGAGTCCAACTGGGCATTCCAAGACTTGGAGAAAGCATATGGCAAAGTCCCAAGGAAGCTGATTTGGGTAGTTCTTCAGCGATTCAAAGTCCCAGAAACACTGGTAGAATTAGTGCAGGCTATGTACAAGGACTTGATGACTCCAGTACAAACAGTGTTTGGTCTGACAGAGGGGTTCTCAGTAGCAGTGGGTGTTCATCAAGGTTCAGCACTGAGCCCACTGCTGTTAATACTGGTGATGGACTACATAAGCAAACAGGCTGGAGGGGACAGATCAACAAGCTTGCTTTATGCAGATGATATGGCATTACAAGCAGGAAGAGTTTTAACAAAAGATGGGAGAATGGAATGCAAAACTGAAGGCACATTGGATGAAATGGAGTACAGATAAAGCAGTGGTAGTGACAATCAATTGGGGAAATCAGAAGAAGCTGAGATTTGAGATAGAAGGGAACATAGTGAAATAGGTTAAGAGCTTCAGGTATCTGGGAGGGGTCACTGAGGAGAAGGGGTCTAAATGAGGAGGTCAAAACTAGAATTAGAGGGGCTTCAGCCAACAGGCACAGAGCATCTGGGGTAATGTATGACAGAAGAATGCCAAAGAAGCTGTAAAGTAAGGTGTACAAAACAGTGGTGCGATCAGTATACTATATGGCACAGAAACCTGACCAGTAAAAGCAGAGCAGTTGATGAAGCTCAAGGTGATGGAGATGAAGTGCCTGATGGTAGGCTGCAGACTGTGGGACAGACAGAGAAATGAGGATATCAGAGCAGAAGTCAAAGTAATTCCAGTTGCAATGTAGGTCAATCAAAGAGAACAGATTTCTGTGGTTTGGTTGCATGTGCAGAAAGCCAGAAGAGAATCTGCTGAAGAAGACTTGGGACAGACAAGAAGAATGTAAGAGGAAACAAGGGCATCCTGCAAAAAGGTTGATGGATTGCATGAGTGAAGACCTGCGACAGTCAGGCAAGAGGGTCGAAGAAGGTATGAGTGTGGCATTGAATGAAGAAAGATGGCAACAGTTAGCATGATACCCCTACCCCATGTAGAACATGGGAAAAGGGGGTTTGATGATGACAATGATTTTGCCAAGATAATTTTATACCTCATTTTTTATGCCATATTTAGATTTCTGTGATATTGTACAGAAATGCTGTTAACTAATATTATGGAACAGTAAGGGTAATAACACAAACTGAAGTGATGTGCTACTTATAAACTTCATCTGTTGTTATACAACCACACAGAAATTAAAATGGAGAGTCCAAAAATCCTTTCTTTCCTCCTGATCCTGCTGTCAGTCAGAAATACAACTGCTTGTACCCTGTGATACCCACAGGAATGGCTGTACCTGTTCCATCTGTCCATCCCTCCCCCCAGTGAATCCTGGCAGCACACTGCAGTACGATACAGGATTTAAATATTCATTAGTGAATCCTGGGATTTAAATATTCATTAGTGAATCCTGGCAGCACACTGCAGTATGATACAGGATTTAAATATTCATTAGTGAATCCTGGCAGCACACTGCAGTACGATACAGGATTTAAATATTCATTAGTGAATCCTGGCAGCACACTGCAGTATGATACAGGATTTAAATATTCATTTGTAGTAGTTTGAATGAAGCAGCTGCCAGGCGGGAATAACTTCACAGTTCCTGAAGATACCTGCTGCAAGCTCTGTTAGCTTTCCAAGGCTTGATTATTGCTCCAAAAACTACAGTTGTTTATAAATGTGTGAAGCTTATTTATTTTTTTAAAGCATCTGTATACAGACACCTGCTGGAATATCATCATTCATACTTCTCAGCAGTTCCAGGTTTTCATGGAAAGTCCAGATTTTTACTTCATATTTTTGATCTATTCCTCATGAAATTTGATATTTTCTGGGAAATAACTGAGGATTGAAGTCACTAAACAATGACAGACATTTGAATTTCAGAGTTGATATCCTTCAAAAATGTATGTTAATACAAAACCTACTATTCTATCAACTTTTTAAGTTTATAAGAGCAATATGTAAAATTTGTCCCTGATTTTTGGCCTTTGTCCTTCCATTATTTTTGGCTTTGTCCAGATTTCTTATGCTTAGAGCTTGAGAGGTATGTCAACACATTTATTTATTTTATTTATTTATTTTATTTTATTTTACATTTGTTGACTGGGCTAGTCCAACTGGATATATGTCCATTTTCAGTAGAGGCCCGGGGAGATAAGCTCCATTAAGCTAATAAAAATAAAATACATTGATGATACAGATTAGCATCAAGAACTTGACTACAAAGTTTATAAAACAACACACTACTACTAGAAACATATTTACATAGTGGAGGGTTTGACATTCATCATGTTGAAGGGTAAGAAAAAAGATCAGGTTCAAACTAATTTTTAATGTTATTTCAAAATACTACACTCAAAGAGACAAAACGTTGGTAATATATACATAGTGGAAACGTGCTCACAGTAGAATGCTTGTTATACAGTAAATACTCAGAGGTAGATTCCAGAAAGACTAGACTGAAATCAGAGTTACGGAAGCTGACTAATCCCACTTTATGAGATTTGGGAGGGAGGTACAGAGAGAAGCACCAATACTGAGAGGTGAGGACGTTTACTGAAAGGAGTGTATTACTCTGTGTTAGTACATGGGTATAGCCATTGTGTTTTAAGGAGTATCTTTAGTTGCTTTTTGAAATGTGATAAGGATGAAAGTGAGGATAGTTTACTGGTAAGCCTGTTCCAGGTTTTCCCCACAGAATTAGAAAAAAGAGAATAACCTGCTTTGTTGTGGGACTTATGGATGGTTACTAGTAATTTATCTGCTGAGCGAAGGGTTGTAAGATTTTTGTAGGGGGTGATAAGGCTACAGACTTCTGGAGTATTACTGGGATGATACAGAATCTTGTGGGTGATAGTAAGTTGCTGAAATTGAAACTGGTTTTGCAGTTCCAGCCATCCTAGCTGTTGGAGATTTTGACAATGATGGGTTCTAAATGGGGAGCCAGTGGCAAATCTGGCAATGTTGTTATAGGAGGTAACCAGTTTGTTAAGGTTGCTTTTGGATAAATTAGTATAAATGGGGGTGGCATAGAGGAGGGTGGAGATCAGATGGGTGTGGGCAATGGCAGTTCTGGCTACAGGGGTAAGGAAAGGTTTTATCTTGTAAAGGGAACCTAGTTTTCTATTTACTGATTTAATAGTTGACTTAATGTGTCAGTCTAAGTTAAGGTTGTGGTCAATTATTATGCCTAAGAGTTTGGTGGTTGGTTCAGGTGATATGACAGTGCCATTATTGGATATACCTTTGAGATCTATTGCGGAAGACTTCAGTGTTGGAGTGAATAGCAATGGTTTAGTTTTTTGGGGGTTTAGGAAGAGGCAACATTGAAGGAACCAGTTTTCTACTAAGTTAAATACTTTTTGGGTGATGGATTGGAGTTCAGCTGAAGAAGAGGCGGCACAAATTAATGTGGAGTCATCTGCATATTGTATGCCATTAGCTTGAGGATGATTTGCATTTAGATCATTAAAGAATATAGAGAACAGGAGAGGTCCCAAGATAGAGCCTTGAGGGACACCAAGGTTAATAGGGAGATGTATGGATAAGTTATTGTCCCAAAGGACAGCTTGTTGTCTATTTTCTAAGTAGGACATGAACCATTGTAATGCCTGTGTATCTAGTGAGAATGATTTAAGTATGTTTATAAGTAACTGATGGTTAACCATATCGAAGGCTTTAGAGAGGTCAATAAAGACCACAGAGGAAAGCATGTTGTTATTATGATTTTTGTTAATGCAGTCAGAAAAGGATAACAGGGCAGTGGTAGGACTATGAAAAGGCCTAAAGCCATGCTGACAGTCAGCTAGTAGGTTATTCTGGAGAAGGTGATCAAGTAGTTGGTGGTGTATGCATTTTTCCATGATTTTGGCTAAA